>NC_041382.1:720914041-720943998 GCF_002162155.2 Triticum dicoccoides | reverse complement strand
ACCTGAGCCATGCCTCCTTCCCTCCTCACGCCGCCACCCTCCCACCGCCTCCTCTCTCCCACAACTCACCGCCGACGGCCTCCCCTCTCCCAAGGAGATCGAGCGAGTGCCCGAGCACGCCCGTCCTCGCAGCCTCCTCCCACAATTCCCCGCACCCGATCCCGACGAGAGGAGCTCCGCCTGTGGTTTTGCACGCCGCCGCCGCCGCCCGCTAGTCCTCGTCCACCTCCTCCTCGCCGCCGCGTCGCCGCCGCCATGTCAGGCTGGGACGAGGGCGCGGTCATCTACAGCGACCAGGCATAGTTCCCGCAGGGTGACCCCGCCGCTGCCGACATCACCCGCCACTCCTCCCTCCGCAAGTTCAAGGAGTTCCTCCGCGGCTTCACCGACCCCACCGGCGACTTCCCCTACCGGTACCCCCTCTCGCCCCCCTATTTCCTCGCCAGATCTGGTCGAATCGGTCTAGGCTGACCCGTGGATGCGTTTCTCTGTTTCCAGTGAGAGCCTCGTGCACAACCGTGACCATGTCACCGTCGCCATTGAGGACCTCGACGCCTTCGATGCCGAGCTCGCTGACAGGATCCGCAAGGCACCCACGAACTACTTGCCGCTGGAGCGTTGCCCTCTTTGAACTGTCTTTTTTTTGTCTGATGGGCTATCTGAAACTATGTCATGTCTGTCTTTTATCTGTTGATTCAGAGCTGTGTTTAACTCTTCGTGTGGTGGGTTTCTGCAGTTCGAGACGGTTGGGTCAGAGGTTCTCACCAGCCTTAGGTCTAAGGTCGCTGGCGAGACCGGGGAAATGGAGGAGCCCGTCACCGGCGATGTGCAGATCTTCCTGTCCTCCAAGGAGAATTGCGTCTCCATGGGATCTATCGATGTTCTGAAACTAATTCTGTGAATTAGTTGATTCTAGAAAGTTTTAGGAACTCCATGTTGATAACAAACATAGAAAGTTTTAGGAACGCCATTTAGAGTACATTTGCTTGCTCTGTTATTTTTTTGGGTTACTCCATCTTGCTCTGTTAAGTAAAATAAGATATGTGGAGTAGCAGCAGTAAGCTAGACCCTCCATCTTGCTCTGTACATAGTCAAAGATATGTGGAGTAGCAGCAGTAAGCTAGACCCACCAAACAACTAACGCTCAGGGTAAACTTTTTCTCCATCAATCCCTCTCTTGTATGTCTAGTGTTCCTGTACGTGTGTTGTTGGTGAATTTCTTCCAAGTACTCTTGTACTTGAGTTTGCAGTAACAATTGGAGCAGGGTACTGTTGTACTTCACTTCACAGCACCAATTTCTGCAAAGTACTCTGGTACATCAGTTGTAATTTTCACTAGTTACTAATTGAGTCATATTTCATTTTTCGTACTTGGCATGATCTGTACTCAGTAGATATGCATGTGAATTAGTAATTAGGTATTGCCACATTAGTGAATTTCAGTCTGACATATAATTTGGCAGGTGTACCTTATTCCCTAAAAGAATAAAGATAGAAAAAAGTAATTTAGGTTGGTAGGTACCATTCACTACAACTTAGAGATCACAATATTTCCAAATCTACAGAGTTTATTCTCTTGACTAAGACTACACACTCTAGATATTATGTACTTTGTCTTGCACTGAAGTTTTTCTCTGTTGATGAGATTATCTATTACTATCTACTAGTAATTCAAGAGCAATTAGTTGATGAAACGTCTGTTTTTGGCAAACTTCAATTATGGCGATTGTGTTCAGCTTGACTAATTCTTTTGTGGGGCATCGAACACTGGCATCTACTAGTAGTGTTTTTCTTCTCTATTAACTAGTTATCTATGCATACCTTATTCTAAAGTGTGGAGTGTCAACTATTTCAGCAGCATCACATATTGCAAGTAACCTCTTTCTGTTTATGGAGTGTAAACAAAATAAGAGCCCACATACACTTGCATTTTTTCTGAACATTTAGCCCGTCCTGTTTAGTCGAATGAAGAAAAAATGCAAGGACAGCATAATGTGTGTAGATAAACAGATAACAAAAATGTGGTTCCATATTAGTTGGAACACTTTTCGCTTAAATGATGTTCATGACAGATTTATCCAACCGCTGCACTTTACTGAACAGTTGTTTCCTAGACATGTTGGGTTTTTCCAACCTTCTCTTGGGAGTAATTATATTTGTTAACTGCTGTCCTTTTGCAAGAAAAAGAAAAGATGTTGTCCTGAATGAATATAAAAATACTATAACAAGCTCTTCTTTGTCGCATTTAGGGGCATTGCAAGGCACTGCAATTACCTACAGAACCAGAAGGCCATGTTGTATTGTTATTGTAGACCGTGATGATCATGCAGAACTAAATGACAAGTTCTTCTGTACATTGTTCTTTGATATCCAGTTTTGAATTGAAGATGCATCGATCTCTAGCTTCGACACTGCGTTGTGACCTAATCTGGTGCGTGCAGGGGTTCCCTGTGGTGGACCATGGAGGACGCTGTCTTCATCCCCCTGCCCTGACGCCATGGACGAGGCCGTCTTCATCCTCCTGCCCTAATGCCATGGAGGATGCCCCTCCACCACTGCTCCGACGCCACCCAGGTCTTCTTACCTTCAGTTTCTTCTTCTTCTTCCCTTACCCTCCATTCCCTTGACTGAGATGCGATGTGGTTTCCTGCCATGAATGAGCAGCTGTAGCCGGATGGATGTAGGACGACCGACCATGGATGAGCAACAGCAACACCCCCATGGTGAGCCCCTCCACCCCTTTGTTCCCCTCTGCTTTCTGTGATGCTAGAGTTTGGCCTCGGTTCCATGGTTGATTACTTGCTAGCCGTCGTGTCGAGGACCAAGTGTTCGAGCTGATTTGTGTTGTTAGTGGTCATCTAGCTACGGATTTGCTGCTGCAAGTTAGAATGCCTACTGTTCTGTGGTGTAGAAGACTACTAAATTATCTAGTTTGCATCCCTTTGATGTCATGTATGCTACTGATTTGTTGCAGGTAATTAGAATGTTGTAGATTCAGTACAAACATGGCATAATCCATTGGAATAAATTAGATGGGAAGATATGGTAGGTTTAGTACAAACGTGGCTTAATCCATTGGAATTTTTGTTTCCAATGGGACAATCAGAATGTTGTAGGTTTAGTACATGATGCCATGGAAGGTTGTTCTCTGTTGTTGCCTCTGTCAAACTGATGCTACCGTCAAACTGCTGTAGTTTATGATGTTGTTGACCTACTGTTAATGTTGTTATTGACCGGTTGTTGATGCTGTTGTTGACCTGTTGTTGATGCTGTTTCAGGAGAAGGACCTGCTGTTGATTCCCGCAGGATGCGCCCACAACCGCCTCGATGCTGCTGGAAACACCCCTGGATCGCTACTGCTGCTGGACCTGACCTGGGCACATGGAGGAGAAGCATGCGCGCTGTAGGAACAGGGCCTATCACCGTTCTGTTGGCCCAGTCCTGACAGGAGTAGGAACAGGGCCTATCACTGTTCTGTTTGTGATTGTTATCGAAGGAGCTTCTAGAGAATGTTTGGAGTATCATGTGTAGAGCTTGTAAAGTATATGTTATTTGTACAATAGGAGCTCTGTACTGAATCTGGCTGATAATATTTGGAGTATTATGTGTGTTTTTTGTTTGTGCCAATTTAAATACTGGTTATTTATTTACTGTTAAATTGAAATATGAAGAATATGAACTTGCTAGCTGGGACCCACGTACTTGAACCTGACATCTGGGACCCATTTGAAAAAAACTAAAACTTTCTAGCAGAAAAGGCCCCAAAATGAGAAGGCTTAATTGTTGGGCTTGGCCCATCTACCTAGCCAAAATTAATATGAGAAAAAACACAAATAGGCCGAATTGTTGGGCTAGGCCCATGTAGAAAATCGAATTGGACCGGGCTGAATCTTGTGCCACATCAGATTGCCACGCTGGATGCCTACGTGGCCTGGGGAGGTTGCTAGTGACCAAAATGCCACAGTAGACGTATTTTGGTCATAAACGTCTTCGACCATTCCAGAAGAAAGGTCGCTATAGTCAGTTTATGACCGCCAGCTTTTGACCTTTTGTTTTTGGTCACAAAAAGGTCGCAAATGAAAAACCATGACCTTTCAGTGACTGGTCACAAGTTGACATATTTCTTGTAGTGCTATCCCGGAGGGCCCCATGGGCTGAAGTGGGAGGAGAACCAGCCCCTGGTGGGCTGGTGTGCCCCCCATGGGCCTCCCCTGCGCCTAGGGTTGTAAACCCTAGGGGCGGGGGGCGCCCCACCTGACTTGGGGGGCAAGTCCCCCCCTTGGCCGCCGCCCCCCTTGGAGATTGGATCTCCTAGGGTCGGCGCCCCCCTAGGGGTCCTATATATAGTGGGGGGAGGGAGGGCAGCCGCACCCAAGTCCCTGGCGCCTCCCTCTCCCTCCGTGACACCTCTCCCTCTCGTTGGTGCTTGGCGAAGCCCTGCCGAGATCCCGCTGGTTCCACCACCACGCCACTGTGCTCCTAGATCTCCATCAACCTCTCCTCTCCCCTTGCTGGATCAAGAAGGAGGAGACGTCTCTCCGTTCCGTACGTGTGTTGGACGCAGAGGTGCTGTCCGTTCGGTGCTAGGATCATCGGTGATTTGGATCACGATGAGTACGACTCCATCAACCCCGTTCTCTTGAACGCTTCCGCTTAGCGATCTTCAAGGGTATGAAGATGCACTCCCTCTCCCTCGTTGCTAGTATCTCCAAGATTGATCTTGGTGACACGTAGAATTTTTTGAATTATTTCTACGTTCCCCAACAAGTAGCACCATGATCTTCATAGTAGAGAGTCTCTCATGTTATCACTTTCATATACTAGTGGGAATTTTACATTATAGAGCTTGGCTTGTATATTCCAATGATGGGCTTCCTCAAATTGCCCTAGGTCTTCATGAGCAAGCAAGTTGGATGCACACACACTTAGTTTCTTTTTGAGCTTTCATATACTTATAGCTCTAGTGCATCCGTTGCATGGCAATCCCTACTCACTCACATTGATATCTATTGATGGGCATATCCATAGCCCATTGATACGCCTAGTTGATGTGAGACTATCTTCTCCTTTTTGTCTTCTCCACAACCACCATTCTATTCCACCTATAGTGCTATATCCATGGCTCACGCTCATGTATTGCGTGAAGATTGAAAAAGTTAGAGTATGAAACAATTGCTTGGCTTGTCATCGGGGTTGTGCATGATTTAAATACTTTGTGTGGTGAAGATGGAGCATAGCCAGACTATATGATTTTGTAGGGATAACTTTCTTTGGCGATGTTATTTTGAGAAGACATAATTGCCTTGTTAGTATGCTTGAAGTATTATTATTTTTAGGTCAATATAAACTTTTGTCTTGAATCTTTCTAATATGAATATTCATACCACAATTAAGAAGATTTGCATTGAAATTATGCCAAGTAGCACTCCGCATCAAAAATTCTCTTTTTATCATTTACCTACTCGAGGACGAGCAGGAATTAAGCTTGGGGATGCCTGATACGGCTCCAACGTATCTATAATTTTTTATTGCTCCATGATATATTATCTACTGTTTTGGACTATATTGGGCTTTATTTTCCACTTTTATATTATTTTTGGGACTAACCTATTAACAGGAGGCCTAGCCCAGAATTGCTGTTTTTTGCCTATTTCAGTGTTTCGAAGAAACGGAATATCAAACGGAGTCCAAATGGAATAAAACCTTAGGGAACGTGATTTTCTCACCGAACGTGATCCAGGAGACTTGGACCCTGCTCCAAGGAACAAAAGAGGCGGTCACGAGGGTGGGGGCGCACCCCCTAGGGCGCGCCCCCTGCCTCGTGGGCCCCTTGGTGCTCCTCCGGCGTACTCCTTCCTCCTATATATACACACGTACTCCCAAACGATCAGAACAGGAGCCAAAAACGTAATTCCATCGCCACAACTTTTTGTATCCACGAGATCCCATCTTGGGGCCTATTCCGGAGCTCCGCCGAAAGAGGGCCGTCATCACGGAGGGCTTCTACATCATCATAGCCTCTCCAATGAAGTGTGAGTAGTTTACCTCAGACCTTCGGGTCCATAGTTAGTAGCTAGATGGCTTCTTCTCTCTCTTTGAATCTCAATACAAAGTTCTCCCCCTCTCTTGTGGAGATCTATTCGATGTAATCTTCTTTTTGCGGTGTGTTTGTTGAGACCGATGAATTGTGGGTTTATGATCAAGTCTATCTATGAATAATATTTGAATCTTCTCTGAATTCTTTTATGTATGATTGGTTATCTTTGCAAGTCTCTTCGAATTATCCGTTTGGTTTGGCCAACTAGATTGGTAGTTCTTGCCATGGGAGAAGTGCTTAGCTTTGGGTTCGATCTTGCGGTGTCCTTTCCCAGTGACAGAAGGGGCAGCAAGGCACATATTGTATCGTTGCCATCGAGGATAACAAGATGGGGTTTATTTCATATTGCATGAATTTATCTCTCTACATCATGTCATCTTGCTTAAGGCGTTACTCTGTTTTTAACTTAATACTCTAGATGCATGCTGGATAGCGATCGATGAGTGGAGTAATAGTAGTAGATGCAGAATCGTTTCGGTCTACTTGTCACGGACGTGATGCGTATATACATGATCATGCCTAGATATTCTCATAACAATTCTCAATTCTGTCAATTGCTCAACAGTAATTTGTTCACCCACCGTAGAATACTTATGCTCTTGAGAGAAGCCACTAGTGAAACCTATGGCCCTCGGATCTATTCTCATCATATCAATCTCCATCACTTTAATCTTGTTTTGCCTTTTACTTTTCTTTTACTTTTTACTTTGCATCTTTATACCAAAAATACCAAAAATATTGTATCTATCAGATCTCACTCTCGTAAGTGATCATGAAGGGATTGACAACCCCTAATCGCGTTGGTTGCGAGTAGCTATCGTTTTGTGCAGGTACGAGGGACTTGAGCGTGGCCTCCTACTGGATTGATACCTTGGTTCTCAAAAACTGAGGGAAATACTTACGCTACTCTGCCGCATCATCCCTTCCTCTTCGGGAAAAACCAACGCAAGCTCTAAACGTAGCAAATATCTGCAAAAGATGAAGGCCAGGGGGCCCACCACCTCTCCACGAGGGTGGGGGCGCGCCCCCTACCTCATGGGCCCCCTGTTGACTCTCCGACTCCAACTCCACCTCCATATATTGAGTTTCGAGGAGAAAAAAATCAGAGAGAAGAAATCATCGTGTTTTACGATACGGAGCCGCCGCCAAGCCCTAAAACCTCTCGGGAGGGCTGATCTAGAGTCCGTTCGGGGCTCCGGAGAGGGGAATCCGTCGCCATCGTCATCATCTTGCCTTGTAAAGATGAAATTATTGGTCTTGCTTCTATTGTCGTGCCTCCTACTCATCCATTAGAACAATATTTGCTAGACCATGAAAATGATATGTTCATGAATGAAAGAAGGGAAATAGATGAAGTATTATTTAAACAGGGACCTATTTTGAAACACAACTTGCCCATTGAAATCCTAGGGGATCCTCCTCCACCCAAGGGTGATCCCGTGTTTGAGCTTAAACCATTACCTGATACTCTTAAATATGCTTATCTTGATGAAAAAAATATATATCCTGTTATTATTAGTGCTAACCTTTCAGAGAAGGAGGAAGAGAAATTATTGAAAACTCTGAAGAAGCACCGTGCTGCTATTGGATATACTCTTGATGATCTTAAGGGCATTAGTCCCACTCTATGTCAACACAAAATAAATTTGGAGGAAGACGCCAAACCAGTTATTGATCACCAATGACGGCTGAATCCTAAGATGAAAGAAGTGGTAAGAAAGGAAATATTAAAGCTCCTTGAGGCAGGTATAATTTATCCCGTTGCTGATAGTCACTGGGTAAGTCCTGTTCATTGTGTCCCTAAGAAGGGAGGTATTACTGTTGTTCGTAATGATAAAGATGAATTGATCCTGCAAAGAATTATTACAGGTTATAGGATGGTAATTGATTTCCGCAAATTAAATAAGGCTACTAAAAAGATCATTACCCTTTGCCTTTTATTGATCAAATGCTAGAAAGATTATCCAAACATACACATTTTTGCTTTCTAGATGGTTACTCTGTCTTCTCTCAAATACCTGTGTCAGCTGATGATCAATCAAAGACCACTTTTACTTGCCCTTTCGGTACTTTTTATTATAGACGTATGCCTTCTGGTTTATGTAATGCACCTGCTACCTTTCAAAGATGCATGATGGCTATATTCTCTGACTTTTGTGAAAACATATGTGAGGTTTTCGTGGACGATTTCTCCATTTATGGATCCTCTTTTGATGATTGCTTAAGCAACCTTGATCGAGTTTTGCAGAGATGTGAAGAAACTAATCTTGTCTTGAATTGGGAGAAGTTCCACTTTATGGTTAATGAAGGTATTGTCTTGGGGCATAAAATTTCTGAAAGAGGTATTGATGTTGACAAAGCTAAAGTTGATTCTATTGAAAAGATGTCGTGTCCCAAGGACATTAAAGGTATAAGAAGCTTCCTCGGTCACGCCGGTTTTTATAGGAGGTTCATTAAGGACTTCTTAAAAATTTCTCGGCCTCTGACTAATCTATTACAAAAAGATATTCCTTGTCTTTGATGATGATTGTGTAGAAGCATTTGAAATACTTAAGAAAGCATTGATTTCTGCACCTATTGTTCAGCCACCTGATTGGAATTTACCCTTTGAAATTATGTGTGATGCTAGTGATTATGTTGTAGGTGCTGTTCTAGGGCAAAGAGTTGATAAAAAATTAAATGTTATTCAATATGCTAGTAAAACTCTACACAATGCCCAGAGAAATTATGCTACTACTGAAAAGGAATTCTTAGCAGTTGTATTTGCTTGTGATAAGTTCAGACCTTATATTGTTGATTCTAAAGTAACTATTCACACTAATCATGCTGCTATTAAATACCTTATGGAAAAGAAAGATGCTAAACCTAGACTTATTAGATGGGTTATCTTGCTACAAGAATTTGATTTGCATATCATTGATAGAAAGGGAGCTGAGAACCCCGTTGCAGACAACTTGTCTAGGTTAGAAAATGTTCTTGATGACCCACTACCTATTGATGATAGCTTCCCAGACGAACAATTAAATGTAATAAATGCTTCTCGAACTGCTCCATGGTATGTTGATCATGCTAATTATATTGTTGCTAAATTTATACCACCTAGTTTCATATACCAACAAAAGAAAAAGTTCTTCTATGATTTGAGACATTACTTTTGGGATGACCCACATATTTATAAAGGAGTAGATGGTATTATTAGACGTTGTGTACCTGAGCATTAACAGGAACAGATCCTACGCAAGTGTCACTCTGAGGCTTATGGAGGACACCATGCTGGAGATAGAAGTGCACATAAGGTATTGCAATCCGGTTTTTATTGGCCTACTCTCTTCAAGGATGCCCGTAAGTTTGTTTTGTCTTGTGATGAATGTCGAAGAATTGGTAATATTAGTAGACGTCATGAAATGCCTATGAATTATTCACTTGTTATTGAACCATTTGATGTTTGGGGCTTTGATTATGTGGGACCTTTTCCTTCCTCTAATGGGTATACACATATCTTAGTTGCTGTTGATTACGTTACTAAGTGGGTAGAAGCTATTCCAACAAGTAGTGATGATCATAACACCTCTATTAAGATGCTTAAAGAAGTTATTTTCCCGAGGTTTGGAGTCCCTAGATATTTAATACTAATGGTGGTTCACATTTTATTCTGGTGCCTTTCGTAAAATGCTTGCTAAGTATGATGCTAATCATAGAATTGCATCTCCTTATCACCCACAGTCTAGTGGTCAAGTAGAATTGAGTAACAGAGAGCTCAAATTAATTTTGCAAAAGACTGTTAATAGACCTAGAAAGAATTGGTCCAAGAAACTTGATGATGCATTATGGGCCTATAGAACTGCATATAAAAATCCTATGGGTATGTCTCCGTATAAAATGGTTTATGGTAAAGCATGTCACTTACCTCTTGAATTAGAACATAATGCATATTGGGCTATTAAAGAGCTCAATTATGATTTCAAACTTGCCGGTGAGAAGAGGTTATTTGACATTAGCTCACTTGATGAATGGAGAACCCAGACTTATGAAAATGCCAAGCTGTTTAAAGAAAAAGTAAAAGTTGGCATGATAAAAGGATACAAAAGCGTGAGTTCAACGTAGGTGATTATGCATTGCTATACAACTCTCGTTTAAGATTTTTTTGTAGGCAAACTTCTCTCTAAATGGGAAGGTACTTACGTTATCGAGGAGGTCTATCATTCCGGTGCCATAAAAATCAACAACTTCGAAGGCACAAATCCGAAGGTGGTGAACGGTCAAAGAATTAAACATTATATCTCAATGTTGAAACTAATATTATTGAAACCGTAACCCCGGAGGAATACATAAGGGACACTTTACGGAATGTAGTACGGTAAGTAAACCGACTCCAAAATAGTTCTAATGGCATTTTTTCTCCGTTTTGGAATATTTAGAAAAATAGGAAAATAAGAAGCAGACCAGAAAGGACACGAGGCTCCCACGAGGGTGGGAGGCGCGCCCTACCCCCCTGGGCGTCCCCCCTGCCTCGTGGGCACCTCGTACGCTCTCCGTACTCCATTTTCTTGCACGATACTTATTTTGGTCGGTAAAAATTCATTATATAATCTCCCGAATGTTTTGACCACCGTACCACTCAAATATCCTCTGTTCTTGTTTCGAGTTGTTTTCTGTCAGGGTTGTCAAGGCCAGGCATCATGTCGTCCCCCTCCTCTAACAATGGTGACAATGATGCTTGGCTAATGAAGATAGAGCTGAAGAGGGAAGAACCTATGGAGATCAACAAGGATGAAGGGATCAAGAAGGCCACGGAGGACCAAGTTCCGGCAGCAGAAGACATCCTTCAACCTGATCACAATCTTCTTACCCCAACTGAGATCGAAGCTTTCAAGATGATTGAGTTAGCTCGTATACAAAACATGTATCTCACACGTGAAAATATTTTGTTGAAGGAGCATATCATCGCACTCAGGGGCATTATCCAGAAGTTGGAGGACCTCCTACGCTCGATGTGCGACTATCCATCATCACCAACACCCTGTTCACTGACAAAGAAGGAGATATAAACACATGAGTATGGGCACTCCCCTTGGCAACTTCCAAGCTTGGGGGAGTGTGCCGGTATCGTATCACCATCACTTTTATCTTTACCGTTTTTCTTAGTTCGATCCTTTTGGTAATATCTTGATCTAGTAGAATAAAGCTTTAGTATGATCTAGTTGTGAGTTTTGCTTTATGGTCCCTCTATGTAATCGAGTCCATGAGCTATATAATAAAGATTCCTGTTGAGTCAAGGGCTTGATTATTTTGCTATGATCTTGAGGGAATTAAATAAAATAAAAAGAGAAGAAATAAAAACAAACAAAGAGATCATATGGATCTTATGGAGAGTAATGAGCTCACATATAAAGAGTATGATGAATAAAAGTTGTTGAGAGTTGACAAACATAGTTTTGGTCATCGTTGCAATTAATAGGAAGTAATAAATAAAGAGAGGTTTACATATAAATATACTATCTTGGACATCTTTTTATGATTGTGAGCACTCATTAAAGTATGACATGCTAAGAGTTGACATTGGACAAGGAAGACAACGTAATGGGTTATGTTTTCTTGCATCTGAGATAAATTATATTGTCATGGATCATCCAACATGTTGAGCTTGCCTTTCCCTCTCATGCTAGCCAATTTCCTTGCACCAAGTAGAGATACTACTTATGCTTCCAAATATCCTTAAACCCATTTTTGCCATGAGAGTCCACCATATCTACCTATGGATTGAGTAAGATCCTTCAAATAAGTTGTCATCAGTGCAAGCAATAAAAATTGCTCTCTAAATATGTATAACTTATTAGTGCGGAGAAAATAAGCTTTATACGATCTTGTGATATGGAAGAAATAAAAGCGACGGACTACATAATAAAGGTCCATATCACAAGTGGCAATATAAAGTGATGTTCTTTTGCATTAAGATTTTGTGCATCCATCCATAAAAGCGCATGACAATCTCTGCTTCCCTCTGCGAAGGGCCTATCTTTTACTTTTATCTTCTACCTTGAATAAGAGTCATGGTAATCTTCACCTTTCCTTTTTACATTTTATCCTTTGGCAAGCACAATATGTTGGAAAGATCCTGATATATATAGCTAATTGGATGTGAGTCTCCATGAACTATTATTGTTGACATTACCCTTGAGTTAAAACGTTGGGAGGCAAAACTATAAGCCCCTATCTTTCTCTGTGTCCGATTAAAACTTTATACCCATAAATATTGCGTGAGTGTTAGTAATTGTGAAAGACTAAAAGATGGTTGAGTATGTGGACTTGCTGAAAAGCTCTTATATTGACTCTTTCCTATGTTATGATAAATTGCAATTGCCTCAATGAGTGAGATTAGAGTTTGTTCGTTCTCAATGAAGTTTATAATTCATACTTGAAATTGTGATTGAATTTTTACTTTAGCATAAGAGATCATATGACAATATATATATATATATATATATATATATATATATATATATATATGTTGCTGCTCTAAGAATGATCATGATGCCCCCATGTCCGTATTTTATTTTTATCGACACCTCTATCTCTAAACATGTGGACATATTTTTCGATTTCGACTTTCGCTTGAGGACAAGCGAGGTCTAAGCTTGGGGGAGTTGATACGTCCATTTTGCATCATGCTTTTATATCGATATTTATTGCATTATGGGTTGTTATTACACATTATGTCACAATACTTATGCCTATTCTCTCTTATTTTACAAGGTTCACATGAAGAGGGAGAATGCCGACATCTGGGATTCTAGACTGGAAAAGGAGCAAATATTAGAGACCTATTCTGCATAGCTCCAAAAGTCTTGAAACTTCACGGAATCTATTTCCAGAATATATAAAAAATACTAAGCGCAAGAAGTTCCAGAGGGGGGCCACACCCTGACCATGAGGGTGGGGGCGTGCCCTACCCCCCTGGGCGGGCCCCCTGCCTCATGGGCCCCCTGGTGGCCCTCTGATGCCCATCTTTTGCTATATGGAGTCTTTCGTCGAGGAAAAAAAATCATAAGCAAGCTTTCGGGACGAGACTCCGCCGCCACGAGGCGAAACCTTGGCGGAACCAATCTAGGGCTCTGGCGGAGCTGTTCTGCCGGAGAAACTTCCCTCCGGGAGGGGGAAATCATCACCATCGTCATTGATACATCTCCAACGTATCTATAATATTTGATTGTTCCATGCTATATTATATCCTGTTTTGGACATTATTGGGCTTTATTATACACTTTTATATTATTTTTGGGACTAACCTATTAACCGGAGGCCCAGTCTAGAATTGTTGTTTTTTGCCTATTTCAGAGTTTCGCAGAAAAAGAATATCAAACGGAGTCCAAACGGAATGAAACCTTCGGGAACATGATTTTCGAAACAAACGTGATCCAGAGGACTTGGACCCTATGTCAAGACATCAACCAGGAAGGCACGAGGTAGGGGGCGCGCCTACCCCCCCCCCCTCCCCAGGCACGCCCTCCACACTTGTGGGGCCCACGTTGCTCCACCGATGTACTTCTTCCTCCTATATATACCTGCGTACCCCCAAACTACCATATATGGAGCCAAAACCCTAATTCCACCGCCATAACTTTCTGTATCCACGAGATCCCATCTTGGGGCCTTTTCTGGAGCTCCGCCGGAGGGGGTATCGATCACGGAGGGCTTCTACATCAACACCATAGCCTCTCCGATGAAGTGTGAGTAGTTTACTTCAGACCTTCGGGTCCATAGTTATTAGCTAGATGGCTTCTTCTCTCTTTTTGGATCTCAATACAAAGTTCTCCCCCTCTCTTGTGGAGATCTATTCGATGTAATCTTCTTTTGCAGTGTGTTTGTTGAGACCGATGAATTATGGGTTTATGATCAAGTTTATCTATGAATAATATTTGAATATTCTCTGAATTCTTTTATGTATGATTGGTTATCTTTGCAAGTCTCTTCGAATTATCAATTTGATTTGGCCTACTAGATTGATCTTTCTTGCAATGGGAGAAGTGCTTAGCTTTGGGTTCAATCTTGCGGTGTTCTTTCCCCGTGACTGTAGGGGCAGCGAGGCACGTATTGTATTGTTGCCATCGAGGATAACAAGATGGGGTTTATATCACATTGTGAGTTTATCCCTCTACATCATGTCATCTTGCTTAAAGTGTTACTTTGTTCTCTTGAACTTAATACTCTAGATGCATGCTGGATAGCGGTCGATGTGTGGAGTAATAGTAGTAGATGCAGGCAGGAGTCGGTCTACTTGTCTTGGACGTGATGCCTATATACATGATCATACCTAGATATTCTCATAACTATGCTCAGTTCGGTCAATTGCTCAACAGTAATTTGTTCACCCACCGTAATACTTATGCTCTCGAGAGAAGCCACTAGTGAAACCTATGGCCTCCGGGTCTATTTTCCATCATATTAATCTCCCAATACTTAGTTATTTCCTTTGCCATTTATTTTACTTGTATCTTTATTTCTCTTTATCATAAAAATACCAAAAATATTATCTTATCATATCTATCAGATCTCACTCTCGTAGGTGACCATGAAGGGATTGACAACCCCTTTATCGCGTTGGTTGCGAGGAGTTTATTTGTTTGTGTAGGTGCGAGGGACTCGTGTGTGGCCTCCTACTGGATTGATACCTTGGTTCTCAAAAACTAAGGGAAATACTTACGCTGCTCTGCTGCATCACCCTTTCCTCTTCAAGGGAAAACCAACGCAGTGCTCAAGAGGTAGCAAGAAGGATTTCTGGCGTCGTTGCTGGGGAGTCTACGCAAAAGAACATACCAAGTACCCATCACAAACCCTTATCTCACGCATTACATTATTTTCCATTTGCCTCTCGTTTTCCTCTCCCCCCACTTCACCCTTGCCGTTTTATTCGCCCTCTCTCCCTCTCTCCATCCTCCTCTTTCTCTGTTTGCCTCTTTTTACCCCTTGCACTTTCTGCCGTTATGTCTGAAATCAGGGAAATTATTGTCGATATGGACAATAATAATATCATGAAAAATTCGGATGCTCCTGCTGAAGAACCCCCTATCTTACATACAAAAAAATCTGAATTGGTAGTGGTAATATTATTGGAAAAGGAGTTATCCAAGATTTCTTTACTTGTGTCGGTGCTTTGCCTTCTATGGGTAGTTCTATCCTTCATAGAACTAGTAGTCTTGCGGACGCTATCGCCATGCTTGTAGTTGAACTTAAAAGACAATTTATGCACATGCATCCTTGCATACAAAGGACTTTCTTAGAATTTTCTAATATTGAGCATTCTTCTGTTAAGCGTGTCGCTACTATCTTTTTGGCTCATGAGTTTAGATTTATAATAAAAGAGGCCAAACAAATCTTTGCGCATTATAGGGTGGACGCTTGCCGTCCTCCCATAGAGGCTATCCTTTTTGATCAAGAAGAAATAATGTGTTTTCAATCTCTAGACTATGTTGCTTTCAATGAAAATCTTAGAAAAAGGGTTCCTACGAATGTTCTAGTCGATAGAATTTCTGAACTTAATAAAGATTTGGATATTCAAAATAATGAACTAATATATTCTCTCGAGTATAGGGTCACAAAGTTCTGTCAAAAAAATGCTTATAATGATGAATTGGTTGTGCAATACGAAGGGCTAAAGGAGGAACCTATACCTCCCAAAGTTGATCTTGGGGACTTTTGTCCCATTAAATTTAGCCCTTTTGGTTACTTTTGCTTGCCTCAAATAAAACTTTGTGCCAAACATAGAGAATATGAAATGATTTTTAATGATCTATCTTATTATTATGGTAATACCTAGATCTATCTTCGCTTTTATGCCGAGCTAGGGGCGTTAAACGATAGCGCTTGTTGGGAGGCAACCCAATTTTATTTTTATTCCTTGCTTTTTGATCCTGTTTAGTAATAAAAAATTTATCTAGCCTCAGTTTTGGTTGTGTTTTTTGTGTTTAATTAGTGTTTGTGCCAAGTAGAACCGTTCGGAAGACTTGGGGAAAGTCTTTTTAATCTTGCTGTAAAAAACAGAAACTTTAGCGCTCACGAGAATTGCTGTCATTTTTATTTGGAAAGCTCTATTTAGTTAATTCTTTTTGCAGATGATTAATAGATAAACTCCTCACGTCCAGAAATTTATTTTAGAATTTTTGGGGTTCCAGATATTGAGTTAGCTACAGATTACTACAGACTGTTCTGTTTTTGACAGGTTCTGTTTTTCGTGTGTTGTTTGCTTATTTTAATGAATCTATGGCTAGTAAAATAGTTTATAAACCATAGAGAAGTTGGAATACAGTAGGTTTAACACCAATATAAATAAAGAACGAGTTCATTACAGTACCTTGAAGTGGTGGTTTGTTTTCTTTCGCTAACGGAGCTCACGAGATTTTCTACTTTAAGTTTTGTGTTGTGAAGTTTTCAAGTTTTGGATAAAGATTTGATGGATTATGGAAAATGGAATGGCAAGAGCATAAGCTTGGGGATGCCCATGTCACCCCCAAGATAATCTAAGGACACCTAAAAGCCAAAGTTTGGGGATGCCCTGGAAGGCATCCCCTCTTTCGTCTACTTCCATCGGTAACTTTACTTGGAGCTATATTTTTATTTAGCACATGATATGTGTTTTACTTGGAGCGTCTTGTATTATTTGAGTCTTTATTTTTTAGTTTTACACAATCATCCTTACTGTACACACCTTTTGAGAGAGACACACATGATTCGGAAATTGTTAGAACACTCTATGTGCTTTACTTATATCTTTTGAGTTATATAGTTTTTGCTCTAGTGCTTCACTTATATCTTTTAGAGCACGTTGGTGGATTTGTTTTATAGAAACCATTGTTCTCTCATGCTTCACTTAGATTATTTTGAGAGTCCTACAAAACAGTGTGGTAAATTGCTTTAATTATGTTAGGCATTCAAGATTAATAATAAAATTTTCTTATGAGTGTGTTGAATACTATGAGAAGTTTGATACTTGATAATTGTTTTGAGATATGGATATGGTGATATTAGAGTCATGCTAGTTGAGTAGTTGTGAATTTGAGAAATACTTGTGTTAAAGTTTGTGATTCCCGTAGCATGCACGTATGGTGAACCGTTATGTGATGAAGTCGAAGCATGATTTATTTACTAATTGTCTTCCTTATAAGTGGCGGTCGGGGACGAGCGATGGTCTTTTCCTACCAATCTATCCCCCTAGGAGCATGCGCGTAATACTTTGCTTTGATAACTTGTAGATTTTTGCAATAAGTATATGAGTTCTTTATGACTAATGTTGAGTCCATGGATCATACGCACTCTCACCCTTCCACCATTGCTAGCCTCTCTAATACCGCGCACCTTTTGCCGGTATCATACACCCACCATATACCTTCCTCAAAACAGCCACCATACCTACCTATCATGGCATTTCCATAGCCATTCCGAGACATATTGCCATGCAACTTACCACCATTCCGTTTACTATGACACGCTCCATCATTGTCATATTGATTTGCGTGATCATGTAGTTGACATTGTATTCATGGCAAAGCCACCGTTCATAATTCTTTCATACATGTCACTCTTGATTCATTGAATATCCCGGTACACCGCCGGAGGCATTCACATAGAGTCATATTTTGTTCTAAGTATTGAGTTGTAATTGTTGAGTTGTAAGTAAATAAAAAAGTGTGATGATCATCATTTTAGAGCATTGTCCCAAGTGAGGAAAGGATGATGGAGACTATGATTCCCCACAAGTCGGGATGAGACTCCGGACTAAAAAAGAGGCCATAAAAAAGAGAAAAGGCCCAAATAAAAAAATGAGAGAAAAAGAGAGAAGGGACAATTCTACTATCCTTTTACCACACTTGTGCTTCAAAGTAGCACCAAGATCTTCATAGAGAGTCTCCTATGTTATCACTTTCATATACTAGTGGGAATTTTTCATTATAGAACTTGGCTTGTATATTCCAATGATGGGCTTCCTTAAAATGCCCTAGGTCTTCATGAGCAACCGAGTTGGATGCACACCCACTTACTTCTTTTTGTTGAGCTTTCATATACTTATAGCTCTAGTGCATCCGTTGCATGGCAATCCCTACTCACTCACATTGATATCTATTAATGGGCATCTCAATAGCCCGTTGATACGCCTAGTTGATGTGAGACTATCTTCCCCTTTTTTGTCTTCTCCACAACCACCATTCTATTCCACCTATAGTGCTATGTCCATGGCTCACGCTCATGTATTGCGTGAAGATTGAAAAAGTTTGAGAACACCAAAAGTATGAAACAATTGCTTGGCTTGTCATCGGGGTTGTGCATGATTTAAATACTTTGTGTGGTGAAGATGGAGCATAGCCAGACTATATGATTTTGTAGGGATAACTTTCTTTGGCCGTGTTAGTTTGAAGAGACATAATTGCTTA
This sequence comes from Triticum dicoccoides, assembly GCF_002162155.2. Lineage (NCBI taxonomy): Eukaryota > Viridiplantae > Streptophyta > Magnoliopsida > Poales > Poaceae > Triticum > Triticum dicoccoides. The sequence continues at coordinate 720,925,479 of NC_041382.1, read as the reverse complement.
AGTTAGTATGCTTGAAGTATTATTATTTCTATGTCAATATTGAACTTTTGTCTTGAATCTTTCGGATCTGAATATTCATACCACAATTAAGAAGAATTACATTGAAATTATGCCAAGTAGCATTCCACATCAAAAATTCTGTTTTTATCATTTACCTACTCGAGGACGAGCAAGAATTAAGCTTGGGGATGCTTGATACGTCTCCAACGTATCTATAATTTTTTATTGTTCCATGCTATATTATATCCTGTTTTGGACATTATTGGGCTTTATTATACACTTTTATATTATTTTTGGTACTAACCTATTAACCGGAGGTCCAGCCCAGAATTGCTATTTTTTGCCTATTTCAGAGTTTCACAGAAAAAGAATATCAAACGGAGTCCAAACGGAATGAAACCTTCGGAAACGTGATTTTCGGAACAAACGTGATCGAGAGGACTTGGACCCTACGTCAAGACATCAACCAGGAAGGCACGAGGTAGGGGGGCGTGCCTACCCCCCTCCAGGCGCGCCCTCCACCCTCATGGGGCCCACGTTGCTCCACCGACGTACTTCTTCCTCCTATATATACCTACGTATCCCCACACTACCAGATACGGAGCTAAACCCTAATTCCACCACTGTAACTTTCTGTATCCACGAGATCCCATCTTGGGGCCTTTTCTGGAGCTCCACCGGAGGGGGTATCGATCATGGAGGGCTTCTACATCAACACCATAGCCTCTCCGATGAAGTGTGAATAGTTTACTTCAGACCTTCGGGTCCATAGTTATTAGCTAGATGGCTTCTTCTCTCTTTTTGGATCACAATACAAAGTTCTCCCCCTCTCTTGTGGAGATATATTCGATGTAATCTTCTTTTGCGGTGTGTTTGTTGAGACCGATGAATTGTGGGTTTATGCTCAAGTTTGTCTATGAACAATATTTTAATATTCTCTGAATTATTTTATGTATGATTGGTTATCTTTACAAGTCTCTTCAAATTATCAGTTTGGTTTGGCCTACTAGATTGATCTTTCTTGCAATGGGAGAAGTGCTAAGCTTTGGGTTCAATCTTGCGGTGTCCTTTCCCAGTGACAGTAGGGGCAGCAAGGCACGTATTTTATTGTTGCCATCGAGGATAACAAGATGGGGTTTATATCATATTGCATGAGTTTATCCCTCTACATCATGTCATCTTTCTTAAAGTATTACTCTGTTCTCTTGAACTTAATACTCTAGATGCATGCTGGATAGCGGTCGATGTGTGGAGTAATAGTAGTAGATGCAGGTAGGAGTCGGTCTACTTGTCTTGGACGTGATGCCTCTGTTGGGGAACGTAGCAGAAATTCAAAATTTTCCTACGTGTCACCAAGATCTATCTATGGAGAGACTAGCAACGAGGGGAAGGAGAGTGCATCTACATACCCTTGTAGATCGCTAAGCGGAAGCGTTCAAGTGAACGGGGTTGATGGAGTCGTACTCGTCGTGATTCAGATCACCGATGATCCTAGTGCCGAACGGACGGCACCTCCGCGTTCAACACACGTACAGCTCGACGATGTCTCCCACGCCTTGATCCAGCAAGGAGAGAGGGAGGGGTTGAGGAAGACTCCATCCAGCAGCAGCACAACGGCGTGGTGGTGATGGAGGAGCGTGGCAATCCTGCAGGGCTTCGCCAAGCACCTACGGGAGAGGAGGAGGTGTCACGGGAGGGAGGGAGGCGCCAAGGGCTCAGGTATGGATGCCCTCCCTCCCCTCCACTATATATAGGGGCAGGGGAGAGGGGGGAGGCGCAGCCTTGCCCCTTCCTCCAAGGAAGGGGTGCGGCTAAGAGGGGGGGAGGAGTCCATCCTCCCCAAGGCACCTCGGAGGTGCCTTCCCCCTTTAGGACTCTCCCCTTTTTCCTATATCTTGGCGCATGGGCCTCTAGGGGCTGGTGCCCTTGGCCCATGTAGGCCAAGGCGCACCCCCTACAGCCCATGTGGCCCCCCGAGGCAGGTGGCCCCACCCGGTGGGCCCCCGGGACCCTTCCGGTGGTCCCGGTACAATACCGATGACCCCGAAACTTGTCCCGATGGCCGAAACAGGACTTCCTATATATAAATCTTTACCTCCGGACCATTCCGGAACTCCTCGTGACGTCCGGGATCTCATCCGGGACTCCGAACAACATTCGGTAACCACATACAAACTTCCTTTATAACCCTAGCGTCATCGAACCTTAAGTGTGTAGACCCTACGGGTTCGGGAGACATGTAGTCATGACCGAGATGTTCTCCGGTCAATAACCAACAGCGGGATCTGGATACCCATGTTGGCTCCCACATGTTCCACGATGATCTCATCGGATGAACCACGATGTCAAGGACTCAATCAATCCCGTATACAATTCCCTTTGTCTAGCAGTATGGTACTTGCCCGAGATTTGATCGTCGGTATACCGATACCTTGTTCAATCTCGTTACCGGCAAGTCTCTTTACTCGTTCCGTAACACATCATCCCGTGATCAACCCCTTGGTCACATTGTGCACATTATGATGATGTCCTACCGAGTGGGCCCAGAGATACCTCTCCGTTTACACGGAGTGACAAAATCCCAATCTCGATTCGTGCCAACCCAACAGACACTTTCAGAGATACCCGTAGTGTACCTTTATAGCCACCCAGTTACGTTGTGACGTTTGGCACACCCAAAGCACTCCTACGGTATCCGGGAGTTGCACAATCTCATGGTCTAAGGAAATGATACTTGACATTAGAAAAGCTTTAGCATACGAACTACATGATCTTGTGCTAGGCTTAGGATTGGGTCTTGTCCATCACATCATTCTCCTAATGATGTGATCCCGTTATCAACGACATCCAATGTCCATGGTCAGGAAACCGTAACCATCTATTGATTAACGAGCTAGTCAACTAGAGGCTTACTTGGGACATGGTGTTGTCTATGTATCCACACATGTATCGAGTTTCCTATCAATACAATTCTAGCATGGATAATAAACGATTATCATGAACAAGGAAATATAATAATAATCAATTTATTATTGCCTCTAGGGCATATTTCCAACAGTCTCCCACTTGCACTAGAGTCAATAATCTAGTTCACATCGATATGTGATTAACACTCAAGGTCACATCCCCATGTGACTAACACCCAAAGAGTTTACTAGAGTCAATAATCTAGTTCACATTTACCATGTGATTAACACTCGATGAGTTCTGGGTTTGATCATGTTATGCTTGTGAGAGAGGTTATAGTCAACGGGTCTGAACCTTTTCAGATCCGTGTGTGCTTTACAAATCTCTATGTCATCTCCTAGATGCAGCTACCACATTCTATTTGGAGCTATTCCAAATAACTGTTCTACTTGGAGCTATTCTAAATTGTTGCTCCATTATACGTATCCGGTATCTCTACTCAGAGCTATCCGGGTAGGTGTTAAGCTTGCATCGACGTAACCCTTTACGACGAACTCTTTTACCACCTCCATAATTGAGAAAATTCCTTAGTCCACTAGTTACTAAGGATAACTTTGACCGCTGTCCTGTGATCCATTCTTGGATCACTCTTGTACCCCTTGACTGACTCATGGTAAAGCACACTTCAGGTGCGGTACACAGCATAGCATACTGTAGAGCCTATGTCTTAAGCATAGGGGACGACCTTCGTTCCTTTCTCTCTATTCTGCCATGGTCGAGCTTTAAGTCTTAACTTCATACCTTACAACTCAGGCAAGAACTCCTTCTTTGACTGATCCATCTTGAACACCTTCAAGATCACGTCAAGGCATGTGCTCATTTGAAAGTACTATTAAGCGTTTTGATCTATCCTTATAGATCTTGATGCTCAATGTTCAAGTAGCTTAATCCAGGTTTTCCATTGAAATCACTTTCCAAATAACCCTATATGCTTTCCAGAAATTCTACGTCATTTCTGATCATTAATATGTCAACAACATATACTCATCAGAAATTCTATAGTGCTCCCACTCACTTCTTTGGAAATACAAGTTTCTCATAAACTTTGTATACACCCAAAATCTTTGATCATCATCAAAGCATACATTCCAACTCCGAGATGCTCACTCCAGTCCTCAGAAGGATTGCTGGAGCTTTGCATACTTATTAGCATATTTCAGGATAGACAAAACCTTCCGGTTGTATCACATACAACCTTTCCTCAAGAATCGTCGAGGAAACAATGTTTTGACATCCTATCTGCAAGATTTCATAAATAATGCAGTAATTGCTAATATAATTCCAACAGACTCTTAGCATCGCTACGAGTGAGAAAGTCTCATCGTAGTCAACTCCTTGAACTTGTCGAAAAACGACAAGTCGAGCTTTCTCAATGGTGACACTCACCATCATTGTCTGTCTTCCTTTCAAAATCCATATGTACCTAACAGCCTTACGACCATCAAGTAGTTCTTCCAAAGTCTACACTTTGTTTTCATACATGGATCCTCTCTCGGGTTTTATGGCCTTGAGCCATTTATCGGAATCCGGGCCCACCATCGCTTCTCCATAGCTCGTAGGTTCATTGTTGTCTAGCAACATGACTTCCAAGACAGGATTACGTACCACTCTGAAGTAGTACGCATCCTTGTCATCCCACGAGGTTTGGTAGTGACTCGATCCGAAGTTTCATGATCACTATCATAAGCTTCCACTTCAGTTGGTGTACGTGCCACAGGAACAACTTCCTGTGCCCTGCTACACACTTGTTGAAGTGACGGTTCAATAACCTCATCAAGTCTCCACCATCCTCCCACTCAACTTTTCGAGAGAAACCTTTCCTCGAAAAAGGACCCGATTCAAGAAACAATCCCTATTGCTTTCGGATCTGAATTAGGAGGTATACTCAACTGTTTTTGGGTGTCCTATGAAGATGCATTTTATCTGCTTTGGGTTCGAGCTTATCAACCTGAAACCTTTTCACATAAGCGTCACAGCCCCAAACTTTCAAGAAACGGCAACTTAGGTTTCTCCAAACCATAGTTCATACGGTGTCGTCTCAACGAAATTATGTGGTGCCCTATTTAAAGTGAATGTGGTTGCCTCTAATGCCTAACCCATGAACGATAGTGGTAACTCGATAAGAGACATCATGGTATGCACCATATCCAATAGGGTGCAACTATGACGTTTGGACACACCATCACACTATGGTGTTCCAGGCTGTATCAGTTGTGAAACAATTTCCACAATGTCTTAATTCTGTGCCAAACTCGTGATTCAGATATTCATCTCTATGATCATATCATAGATCTTTTATCCTCTTGTCACGACGATCTTTCAACTTCACACTGAAATTACTTGAACCTTTCAATAATTCAGACTCGTGATTCATCAAGTAAATATACTCAACATCTACTCGAATCATCTGTGAAGTAAAAACATAACGATATTCACTGCATGCCTCAGCACTCATTGGACTGCACACATCAAAATGTGTTACTTCCAACAAGTTGCTACCTTGTTCCATCTTACTGAAAACGAGGCTTTTCAGTCATCTTGCCCATGTGGTATGATTTGCATGTCCCAAGTGATTCAAAATCAAGTGAGTCAAAACGGTCCATTTGCATGGAGTTTCTTCATGCATATACACCAATATACATGGTTCGCATGTCTCAAACTTTTCAAAAACGAGTGAGCCCAAAGATCCATCAATATGGAGCTTCTTCATGTGTTTTATACCGATATGACTTACGTGGCAGTGCCACAAGTAGGTGGTACTATCATTACTATCTTTTGGCATGAACATGTGTATCACTACGATCGAGATTTAATAAACCATTCATTTTAGGTGTAAGACCATTGAAGGTATTATTCAAATAAACAGAGTAACCATTATTCTCCTTAAATGAATAACCGTATTGCGATAGACGTAATCCAATCATGTCTATGCTCAACGCAAACACCAAATAACAATTATTTAGGTTTAACACCAATCTCTTTGGTAGAGGGAGCGTGCGATGCTTGATCATATCAAGCTTGGAAAGTCTTCCAACACATATCGTCAGCTCACCTTTAGCGAGTCTCCGTTTATTCCGTAGCCTTTTGTTTCGAGTTTCTAACACTTAGCAACCGAACCGGTATCTAATACCCTGGTGCTACTAGGAGTACTAGCAAAGTACACATTAACACAATGTATATCCAATATACTTCTATCGACCTTGCCAGCCTTCTTATCTACCAAGTATCTAGGGTAATTCTGCTCTAGTGGTTGTTCCCCTTATTACAGAAGCACTTAGTCTCGGGTTTGGGTTTTACCTTGGGTTTCTTCACTAGAGCAGCAGCTGATTTGCCGTTTCATGAAGTATCACTTCTTGCCCTTGCCCTTCTTGAAACTAGTGGTTTCACCAACCATCAACAATTGATGCTCCTTCTTGATTTCTACTTTCGCGGTGTCAAACATCGCGAATACCTCAAGGATCATCATATCTATCCCTGATATGTTATAGTTCATCACGAAGCTCTAACAGCTTGGTGGCAATGACTTTGGAGAACCATCACTGTCTTATCTGGAAGATCAACTCCCACTCGATTCAAATGATTGTTGTACTCAGACAATCTGAGCACAAGCTCAACAATTGAGCTTTTCTCCTTAGTTTGCAGGTTAAGAAAGTCATCGGAGGTCTTATACCTCTTGACATGGGCACGAGCCTGAAATCCCAATTTCAGCCCTCAAAACATCTCATATGTTTCGTGATGTTTCAAAAATGTCTTTGGTGCCTCAACTCTAAACCGTTTAACTGAACTATCACGTAGTTATCAAAACGTGTATGTCAGATGTTCGCAACAACCACAGACAACGTTCGAGGTTCAGCACACTGAGCGGTGCATTAAGGACATAAGCCTTCTATGAAGCAATGAGGACAATCCTCAGTTTACGGACCTAGTCCGCATAATTGCTACTATCAACTTTCAACTAATTTTTTTCTAGGAACATATCTAAACAGTAGAACTATAGCGTGAGCTACGACATAATTTGCAAAAACCTTTTGACTATGTTCAGGATAATTAAGTTCATCTTATGAACTCCCACTCAGATAGACATCCCTCTAGTCATCTAAGTGATTACATGATCCGAGTCAAACTAGGCCGTGTCCGATCATCACGTGAGACGGACTAGTCATCATCGGTGAACATCTTCATGTTGATCGTATCTTCTATACGACTCATGTTCGACCTTTCGGTCTCCGTGTTCCGAGGCCATGTCTGTACATGCTAGGCTCGTCAAGTTAACCCTAAGTGTTTCGCGTGTGTAAATCTGTCTTACACCCGTTGTATGTGAACGTTAGAATCTAACACCCGATCATCACGTGGTGCTTAGAAACACGAACTGTCGCAACGGTGCACAGTTAGGGGAGAACACTTCTTGAAATTGTTGTAAGGGATCATCTTATTTACTACCGTCGTTCTAAGCAAATAAGAAGTATAAACATGATAAACATCACATGCAATCAAATAGTGACATGATATGGCCATCATCACTTTGCTCCTTTTGATCTCCATCTTCGGGGCTCCATGATCATCATCGTCACCGGCATGACACCATGATCTCCATCATCATGATCTCCATCATCGTGTCTTCATGAAGTTGCCTCGCCAACTATTACTTCTACTACTATGGCTAACGGTTAGCAATAAAGTAAAGTAATTACATGACGTTTAAGTTGACACGCAGGTCACAAATAAATAAAGACAACTCCTATGGCTCCTGCCGGTTGTCATACTCATCGACATGCAAGTCGTGATTCCTATTACAAGAACATGATCAATCTCATACATCACATATATCATTCATCACATCCTTTTTGGCCATATCACATCACATAGCATACCCTGCAAAAACAAGTTAGACGTCCTCTAATTGTTGTTTCCATGTTCTACGTGGCTGCTATGGGTTTCTAGCCAGAACGTTTCTTACCTACGCATGAACCACAACGTGATATGCCAATTGCTATTTACCCTTAATAAGGACCCTTTCATCGAATCCGATCCGACTAAAGTGGGAGAGACAGACACCCGCCAGCCACCTTATGCAACTAATGCATGTTTGTCGGTGGAACCGGTCTCACGTAAGCGTACGTGTAAGGTTGGTCCGGGCCGCTTCATCCCACGATGCCGCCGAATCAAGATAAGACTAGTAACAGAAAGCATATTGAACAATATCGACGCCCACAACTACTTTGTGTTCTACTCGTGCAAAGAATCTACGCAATAGACCTAGCTCATGATGCCACTGTTGGGGAACGTAGCAGAAATTCAAAATTTTCCTACGTGTCACCAAGATCTATCTATGGAGAGACTAGCAACGAGGGGAAGGAGAGTGCATCTACATACCCTTGTAGATCGCTAAGCGGAAGCGTTCAAGTGAACGGGGTTGATGGAGTCATACTCGTCGTGATTCAGATCACCGATGATCCTAGTGCCGAACGGACGGCACCACCGCGTTCAACACACGTACAGCTCGACGATGTCTCCCACGCCTTGATCCAGCAAGGAGAGAGGGAGAGGTTGAGTAAGACTCCATCCAGCAGCAGCACAACGGCGTGGTGGTGATGGAGGAGCGTGGCAATCCTGCAGGGCTTCGCCAAGCACCTACGGGAGAGGAGGAGGTGTCACGGGAGGGAGGGAGGCGCCAAGGGCTCAGGTATGGATGCCCTCCCTCCCCTCCACTATATATAGGGGCAGGGGAGAGGGGGGAGGCGCAGCCTTGCCCCTTCCTCCAAGGAAGGGGTGCGGCTAAGAGGGGGGGAGGAGTCCATCCTCCCCAAGGCACCTCGGAGGTGCCTTCCCCCTTTAGGACTCTCCCCTTTTTTCTATATCTTGGCGCATGGGCCTCTAGGGGCTGGTGCCCTTGGCCCATGTAGGCCAAGGCGCACCCCCTACAGCCCATGTGGCCCCCCGGGGCAGGTGGCCCCACCCGGTGGGCCCCCGGGACCCTTCCGGTGGTCCCGGTACAATACCGATGACCCCGAAACTTGTCCCGATGGCCGAAACAGGACTTCCTATATATAAATCTTTACCTCCGGACCATTCCGGAACTCCTCGTGACGTCCGGGATCTCATCCGGGACTCCGAACAACATTCGGTAACCACATACAAACTTCCTTTATAACCCTAGCATCATCGAACCTTAAGTGTGTAGACCCTACGGGTTCGGGAGACATGTAGTCATGACCGAGATGTTCTCCGGTCAATAACCAACAGCGGGATCTGGATACCCATGTTGGCTCCCACATGTTCTACGATGATCTCATCGGATGAACCACGATGTCAAGGACTCAATCAATCCCGTATACAATTCCCTTTGTCTAGCGGTATGGTACTTGCCCGAGATTCGATCGTCGGTATACCGATACCTTGTTCAATCTCGTTACCGGCAAGTCTCTTTACTCGTTCCGTAACACATCATCCCGTGATCCCTTGGTCACATTGTGCACATTATGATGATGTCCTACCGAGTGGGCCAAGAGATACCTCTCCGTTTACACGGAGTGACAAAATCCCAATCTCGATTCGTGCCAACCCAGCAGACACTTTCAGAGATACCCGTAGTGTACCTTTATAGCCACCCAGTTACGTTGTGACGTTTGGCACACCCAAAGCACTCCTACGGTATCCGGGAGTTGCACAATCTCATGGTCTAAGGAAATGATACTTGACATTAGAAAAGCTTTAGCATACGAACTACATGATCTTGTGCTAGGCTTAGGATTGGGTCTTGTCCATCACATCATTCTCCTAATGATGTGATCCCGTTATCAACGACATCCAATGTCCATGGTCAGGAAACCGTAACCATCTATTGATTAACGAGCTAGTCAACTAGAGGCTTACTAGGGACATGGTGTTGTCTATGTATCCACACATGTATCTGAGTTTCCTATCAATACAATTCTAGCATGGATAATAAACGATTATCATGAACAAGGAAATATAATAATAATCAATTTATTATTGCCTCTAGGGCATATTTCCAACAGCCTCTATACATGATCATACCTAGATATTCTCATAACTATGCTCAATTCTGTCAATTGCTCAACAGTAATTTGTTCACCCATCATAATACTTATGCTCTCGAGAGAAGCCACTAGTGAAACCTATGGCCCTGAGTCTATTTTCCATCATATTAATCTCCCGATACTTAGTTATTTCCTGTGACATTTATTTTACTTATATCTTTATTTCTCTTTATCACAAAAATACCAAAAATATTATCTTATCATATCTATCAGATCTCACTCTCGTAGGTGACCGTGAAGGGATTGACAACCCCTTTATCGCGTTGGTTGCGAGGAGGTTATTTGTTTGTGTAGGTGCGAGGGACTCGTGTGTGGCCTCCTACTGGATTGATACCTTCGTTCTCAAAAACTGAGGGAAATACTTACGCTGCTCTGCTGCATCACCCTTTCCTCTTCAAGGGAAAACCAACGCGGTGCTCAAGAGGTAGCAGTCATCACCAACGATCCTCTCATCGGGAGGGGGTCAATCTCCATCAACATCTTCACCAGCACCATCTCATCTCAAACCCTAGTTCATCTCTTGTATCCAATCTTTGTATCCAAACCTCAGATTGGTACCTGTGGGTTGCTAGTAGTGTTGATTACTCCTTGTAGTTGATGTTAGTTGGTTTACTTGGTGGAAGATCATATGTTCAGATCCATTATGCATATTAATACCCCTCTGATTATGAACATGAATATGCTTTGTGAGTAGTTACGTGTAACGCCCCGTATGTAACTTGCCATATTTGTATTCCAACTCTTGCCATTTCCGGCACTAAGTTATGATATTCCCTCGTGGTTGAGTTTTGTCTTCGTTTTGCTTTTGTCCTTGTCATACATCTCATATCATGTCATCATGTGCATCGCATTTGCATACGTGTTCGTCTCATGCATCCGAGCATTTTTTCCCCGTTGTCCATTTTGCATTCCGGCACTCCTATGTCCTCTGGCGTCCCCTTTTGCCTATTTTCATGTGCGGGTGTTAAACGTTCTCAGATTGGACCGAAACTTGCCAAGCGGCCTTGGTATACTACCGGTAGGCCGCCTGTCAAGTTTCGTGCCATTTGGACTTCGTTTGATATTCCAACGGTTAACCGAGGAACCGTAAAGGCCTTGTGTGTGTTGCAGCCCAACACCCCTCCAAAGTGACCCAAAACCCATCTAAACCCCCTCCATCCTCTCGGTCGTTAAAACCGCACCTCATTTGGAGTCTCCTAGCTCCTTCTATGTATAAATAGGTGCATCCCCCCGAAATTTGCGGATGAAACCCTAACCTACTTCACCTCTCCGCGCCGGACGTGTACGTCCGCAACCAGCCACGCCGCGCCGCCACCCGCGTCCAATCGCAGGCCGACACGTGGCGCGCCTGCGCCCACTTCGCCGCCGGCCCGCTCGGCCCGTCGCGGGCCCCCGAGGCCTGGTCGCCTC
>NC_041382.1:720881377-720913417 GCF_002162155.2 Triticum dicoccoides | reverse complement strand
CCGCGCCACCCCGTCGTCTCCGGTCGCGCCGCCCCGACGCCTCCGCCGCTTCCCGCCGTCGCCGGCGACCCGGCGCCCGTCTCCGGCCATCTCCTTCCTCCCCGGCGAGTCCCGGCCACCGTCCGGCGAAGAGCTCCGGCGAACCTCGAGCAACGTGCCTCAGATCTGGATCTGAGAGGATTAGGGTTGACTTTCGTTTTTCTCTAAGTCCCCAGTTTTTAGTATTTTTAGGCATCTTCATCATGTCATATCTTTGCATCTATAGCTCCGTTTCGTGCGTGTAATATATCAAATTGTTCGTCTGGATGTGCACTTCATTTCATTCCATTGCGCCATGTTTGTTTGTGTCCATCTTGATGCCCTAAATGTTGTTGCAAGAGTGCTATGTAATGTTAGTTCCTGATTCTTACCAGATTATGGATATTTGTCATTTTTGCCATGATTAATGTGTGCCTCCTATGAACTTGAGCCCTACATGTGTTTTGGGCTATGCCATGCCATCTTTACAGGGGTGTATGCCATGTATTTTTGTGATCAATGTGGTGACTAGCACAAGCATGCAAAGTAGCTCTCGTGATGTTGCTGATTTCGGGGACTTAGAATTCTTCTAAGTCATTTCCCTGATGTTATTTTTATGCCATGTATTCATGTTGCTACAGAGTGATCCATGCCTCTTTTGAGCATGTTCAGTAAGGATGATTTTGAGATATTGTTATGCTCTATCCATCCATGTCTTTGGTTGCAATTATGGATTACCCTAGCATGACTCAATCTTGCTCTGCTTTTGCTATAAAATGTTCCTGGCAGATTGTTTACGTGTTAATCAATTTTGCCGAGGTTATTGTAGTTGATCCATGCATGCTATGAGTTGGTTATTGCCATGGTTAGCTACTTGAAAATGTCTTCTTGCTGGATGTATGCTTAGTTTGTCATTCAATGCCTTGTGGTGAGTGCATCGAGCTCACAAACATACCTATGTAACTCTATTTTTGCCATGTCTAGTTTTTTGGCTTATGGTCAGTAAGGGACTTTTGTTACATGCTTTGAGTAGATTCATGCCATGCCTTGCTTTGCCATGATATGTTCCTGTAGCATGTTGTTATCTTGCTCTAAACATTGCTTCCTGATGTTATTTCCAGACATGTTAATTTCACTAAGACTGTGAACCTGATATCTTTTGCACTTTTGCCATGCTTGTTTGAACCTGCTATTATGTGAATTAGCCGTATCTCAGTGTTCATCTTTTGTCAAGCTTCTTGAGTGGATCACTACCATGTGCTTTGTTGCCATGTTAGGGTGCAGCAGCTTATTTTCTTGATGCATTCTAGATGGCATCGTGTTGTTAATCGCAGTTTAGTGTGATTATTGTTTTGCTTACCATTTGCAAACCGTGCATCCGATTCCGGTGATCTTTATATCGATTTCGACCGAAATCAACTCATCTTTCCAGCGGCACTCTTGGTTTGCCAAGTTGAGGCATGGTTCAATATTTTCCTTCCGGAGCATGCATATGCATTGCATATCACATCCCGCATATCATGCCATGTTTTGCATCATGTTGCTTGCGCATTGCACCGTGGTTGATTTTGTCTCCCTTTGCTTGTGTTCTTGCTTTGCGTAGAGCTGGGAGACGAGTACGTGATCGAGGAACCCGTTGAGTACGCTTACGAGGATCAAGCTTACGTCAACTCGGAGAACTTTGCAGGCAAGATGACCATACCCTCGAAATCACTTCTATCTTTGCTTGCTAGTTGCTCGCTCTTTTACGTCAACTCTTTTTGCTTGTAGAAAACCTCAAACTTAACTTAATTAAAATGGATCAACAGCGTGTGTAGCCATGATGGTCTCTTTTCGGCGGAGTCCGGGAAGAGAACACGGTCTCGTGTTATGCTTGAACGTAAGTAGTCTAGGATCATTTCTTTATCATAGATTCTCGACCGTGCTTGCCTTTTTCTCTTATCGCTCTCATTTGCATAAGATTAGCCACAATATATGCTAGTGCTTGCTGCAGCTCCACCTCATACCTTTTACCTACCCATAAGCTTAAATAGTCTTGATCGCGAGGGTGTGAGATTGCTGAGTCCCCGTGACTCACAGATTACTTCCAAAACCAGATGCAGGTGGTGATGATACCATTCCAGGAGATACGACTGAGCTCAAGTGGGAGTTCGATGAGGACTCAGGACGATACTATGTTTCCTTTCCAGACGATCAGTAGTGGAGCCCAGTTGGGGTGAACGGGGATCTTATGCATTTGGGGTTGTCTTTATTTTGGTTCAGTAGTCGGACCTTGATTGTATCTGGATGATTGTAATGCTATATTTATGTATTGTTTGAAGTGGCGATTGTAAGCCAACTATGTACCTCTTTCTTTTTCAGTACACGGGATGTGTAAAGATTACCCCTCTTGCGACATTGCCTACAATGCGGTTATGCATCTAAGTCGTGCTCCGACATGTGGGAGATATAGCCGCATCGTGGGTGTTACAAGTTGGTATCAGAGCCTTCCCCGACTTAGGAGCCCCCTGCTTGATCGAATCACTGGCGTTGTTGAGTCTAGAAAAATGTTTTGAGTCTTTTAGGATTATATATATATATATATATATATATATATATATATATATATATCAGAGAGTAGGATTCTTTTTACTCCTCAGTCCCTTCGTCCCTCTGGTGAGGCATCCTGACGTAGAGTTTTGACTCTTCTCTTCTCAAATTTCACTAAAAAAATTAGGATCACGTGGGTATCTTGGAATCGTTTCGATGGTTTTGTGACGAGAACATTGTTCGTGGTGCCTCCTGACATTTAGGGGTTGTGGCAGTGTCCCAAGGAGTTGAGCTCCGAGGTGTTGTCGTCACAATTTTATCGTTGCAGTTCTGGAATACCTGAGTTTCACCGACATCGAAAATCTCTTTTATGCAGTTGTTGGTGAGATAACCTCGACGCCACCCAGTACTGGGGCGGGAGTTCGGGAGTATTGCCATAACTCGTACAATGGATGCTTTTCGAAGGTTGAGGTGAATGATTTCCGAAGGTTTCTTGGTTATGTGTTGAAGGATGGATACAGCTGGATGTAGGATTTGCTAGTTTTGGGTGAGATATTATGCTTCCCCTGTATCCCCAACACCTGATTGCATAACCGGAAAGTTTCGGGAGTTTCATAGGTGGGAATTCTTGTAGCTCTAGTATTTCTTCCGCGGATATTTGGTTTGTGATTGGGTAATCCTTACCAAGTATTTGTTCATGTCCGTACCTTGTTGTTTTATTCATCTACCTCTATCTAAGTGGCTTCTCAATTTATGGAAGTGTGATCATTTAATTTGGAATTCATTCGTTCATTCTTGTTCGAATGTTAAGGCTATATGTTGCAATTTCGATCCATTTGATCCAGCTTGAATATATGTCTGTCAAGATGCTAACGGATGTCACCCTCTTCAGCATGGCTCCTCCAACGCGTCGGAATCCGGAACCGCCGCCACCACCTCCACCTCCGGAGGCATGGCAAGCTGTGATGGCCGCTACCAACGCCAACACGCAGCTGATTATGCAACTCTTGCAAGAGTGCAGCCAAGGAAATCAAGGCAATGGCAACAATCAAAATCAGTTTGCTACACTCAACCAGTTCCTCGCAAACCAACCGAAGACCTTCAGTAACTGTGTCGAGGCCACAGACGCTGATGATTAGCTTGTGGATATCTGCAAACATTTCGAGTGTAGCAACGTCAGGCCTGAGGACTTTGTCAAGTTTGCCTCATTCCAACTCAAAGACCAAGCTGTAGAGTGGTATCAACAATACAAAGATTCCAGAGGAGGTCGTGTGATTACCTGGGATGATTTCTGCCAAGACTTCAGAGCTCACCACATTCCTCAGAGTGTTGTTGAGAGCAAGCGTGAGGAGTTCCGCAATCTGAAGCAAGGCAGCTTGTCTGTTTACCAATACAACATCATGTTCCAGAAGCTCGCTCGCTTCGCCAAGCAAGACGTCCCTGACGAGAAGAGCATGATTTATCAGTTCAGGGGTGGCCTCAGAGAAGATCTGCAACTAGCCCTTGTGCTTTTTGAGCCGAAGAAGTATGATGAATTCTACAACATGGCACTGAAGCAAGAGGCTGCTCAGCTCAAGTGCGATGCTTCCAAGAAGAGAGTCAGGGATGCAACTCCTTCTTCTTCAACTCAAGTGGCAGCTAAGCAGCAAAAGTATTGGTTGCCTCCTCCTCCTCCGTTCCGTCAGCCTTATCAGTAGAAGAGCAAAGGTGGCAATGGATCTTCCCACCCACCCAACCTAGGCTTTTAGAACAAGGCTTCGTCTCATGCTCCAAGATCAAGTGCTCCGTATCACCATCCGCTCTCAGAGCTCATGTGCAACAAGTGTCAGCAGAAGGGTCACTATGCAAACAAATGCTTCAACCAGAGGCGTCTTCCTCCTCCTCCTCCTCCTGTGAGATCTGCCAGCACCGCAGTGGTCAAGCATAATCCCAAGCATGCCAAGGTCAACATGATGAATGCAGCTCAGGCAGAGGACTCTTCGGAAGTGATCATGGGTAACCTTCCTGTTAATGATATTCCTGCAAAAGTTCTTTTTGACACTAGTGCATCGCATTGTTTCATGTCAAAACCATTTTTTGCCAAGAACGAAATCACTTCTTCTCATTTGGGCAAATCAATGGATATCGTTTCTCCGGGTAAAGGTTGAGTGCCTGTTTGGTGGTTCCAGACGTTTCTATCAAGATGGGTGACTATAAGTTTCTGTCTTCTCCAATGGTCCTTGGTAACTCGGATATTGATCTTATTCTCGGCATGGACTGGCTTTCTAAGCACAAGGCTCAGCTTGATTATGCTGCCAGGAAGATTCAATTGACACACTCGTCTGAGGATGTGATCGTCTTTGCCGCTCGTGATGATACCATTTGACTGTTTTCTCTCAATGAGAAGGGTGAGTTGGATGCCATCTCTCAGATTCCAGTCGTTTGTGAATATCAAGACGTCTTTCCAGAAGAGCTTCCAGGAATGCCTCCTCACCGGCCAGTTGAATTCGTCATCGATCTTGAGCCTGGCACGGAACCTGTTTGCAAACGTCCTTACAAGCTTGGACATGAAGAGTTGAAGGGGCTGAAGAAACAACTCGATATTCAAGAGCGTATGGGTCTAATCCGACCAAGTTCTTCTCCATGGGGTTGTGGTGTTCTTTTTGTCAAGAAGAAGGATGGAACGGACCGACTATGTGTCAACTAGCGTCCATTGAACAAGAAGACCATAAAGAACAAGTACCCACTTCCCAACATCAATGAGCTTTTCGAACAACTCAAGGGTGCTCAAGTGTTCTCCAAGCTTGACCTTCGTATGGGTTATCATCAGATTTGCATTCGTGAACAAGATATCCCCAAGACAGCATTCAGAACAAGCTATGGTACCTATGAATACACTATCATGTCTTTCGGCCTTGTCAACGCTCCTCCAACATTCTCTTGCATGATGAACTTCATCTTCAACCACTACACAAATGACTTCGTCTTGGTCTATCTTGATGACATTCTGGTCTTTTCCAAGAACAAGGAGGATCATGCCAAGCACTTGAGATTGGTGCTGGATAAACTCAGAGAACATCAGTTCTATGCGAAGTTTTCAAAGTGCGAGTTTTGGCTCGATGAGGTTCTCTACCTTGGGCATATCATATCCGCCAAGGGCATAGCTGTGAATCCTGAGAAGGTGTCTGCAATTGTGAATTGGGAACCGCCTCAGAATGTGAAGCAACTCCGCAGCTTCCTTGGGCTCGCAAGCTATTGTCGAAGGTTCATTGAGAATTTCTCTAAGATCGCGAAGCCTCTTTCCAACCTCCTCCAGAAGCATGTGAAGTATGTCTGGACGCCTGAATGTGACATTGCTTTCAACACCCTCAAAGAGAAGTTAGTCACAGCTCCAGCTCTCACTCCTCCTGATGAATCCAAACCATTCGAGGTTTTCTGTGATGCTTCCCTGCAAGGTCTCGGTGATGTGTTAATGCAAGAGAAGAAAGTGGTGGCCTATACCTCTCGCCAGTTGAAGCCCAACGAAAAGAACTACCCCACTCATGACCTCGAGTTAGGGGCAGTTGTCCATGCTCTTTTAACATGGAGACATCTCTTGTTGGGAAGAAAAGTGGACATCTTCACTGATCATAAGAGTCTCAAGTACATCTTCACTTAGCCCAACCTCAACCTCAGGCATACTCGTTGGGTCGAAATGATTCAAGAGTATAATCCGAGTATTGAATATACTCCAGGCAAGGCCAATGTCATTGTCGACGCATTGATCAGGAAGGCTTACTGCAACAGTTTGATTCTCAAGCCCTTTCAACCGGATCTTTGTGAAGCTTTCCGCAAACTTAATCTCCAAGTTGTTCCTCAAGGATTCCTTGCCAACATCCAAGTCTCTCCTACTTTGGAAGATCAGATTCGTGAGGCTCAACTTCTTGATGCTATGGTGAAGAAGGTGAAGATTGGGATTGCCAAGAGCCAACCCAAGTACAAGTGCTATCGTCTTGATGACAAAGATACTCTATTCTTCGAGGACCCATTGTTGTTCCTAAGGGTGACTGTCGTGGTTTTGTCACGGCAGATGTCCTAGAGAAAGGACTTAGTCGTGGAGCCATCGCTACGGGTTAGCTTGAAGGGGTTAAAGCGGACATAAGGACGCAAGAGAGTTTATACTAGTTCGGCCCCTTCAAGGAAGGTAAAAGCTTACGTCTAGTTGTGATGGAATTGATGGGTGTTTCGATGACTAGGGAGCAAATAAGCTTCGCCTATGTCTTGAGTTGTTGTTTTTTTTGTCCTTGAACCGCCGCCGGGTCATCCCCTTATATACATGGGTGACGCTCGTCGGTTTACAGAGTCCCAACACCGGCTCATAGATGTGTCTGGTTTGGTCTCTACTTATTCCTTACTTACAATACAAGTTACATATTGACGCCGGTTTACGGCTACAGGCTCTCAGCCGATTATGGGTCTTGAGCCCCCATCTATCTTCCTGGGCTTTAACATGCTTAACTACTAATGAAGTTAATCCGGCCCAGATAGGCCGGTTTACGCCCAGTAGTAATATCCCCAACATTAGGCCCCAGATTGATTTGAACAGGTTCATGTCAATCCTTAGCAAAACTTCATCTTCAACATCTTCTTGTAGTTTGGTGAACCGCCGTGATGTCATCTTCTCTGATTGCTGTAAATCGGCGTGACGTCATCTATCATAAAGAAACTATTTGTGATACCTTCTTGTTTAATAGATCTGCGATAATCGAGGCGACAGCTCTGTTTCCAAACTTGCAGCTCCTTGATTTTCGCGCCTGACCCATGTCCCTTGCTTTATAAATAGGACCGAAGGGTCATTTCTTTTTCCCCTGCTTGCCCTTCTGCTTCTTCTTCCTCGCGTCGCCCAGTCTTCGGAGCTCCGCCGCCGTCGTCGACCTCTGCACCAAGTTTGGCCGCTGCATCACCTGAGCGTACCAGAGCACCGCGGCGACCTTCCGCTTCTTCCTTAGCTCCGGTAAGTCTTCTATCCCTTTCATCATAGATCTATTCTAGGGTTTCCATGTTCTCGACTGTTCATGGCTTGCTTCTTGTTCATATGATAGATCCTTAGACAAGTCTGTGAATCTTCGCTCTGTGTAGCAGTAGTTTTTATCCTCCGTTTTCACTTTCGCATATTAAGACCATAGATCTTATCCGTACCTTCGCTTATTGATTCGGCACTGCTCCTTTAGGGCCTTGAATATTTATCTCCTTTATAAACATGTTCCAGATCCAAAGTTGTAGTATAATCTTGTGAAATATGTTTTTGTGTACTTACTCATCCGCAGTCTTGGCTGTTCAATGCTTAGATCAGGCGGTTTAACTTTGTAGAAAAAATTTACGAACCGGTACATACCATTAGTCCCCTTGTTGAACCGCCAGATGTTGGTTGCTTCATGAAACTCCGGTTCAGATAGTTTTGTCTCCGGTTTAACAGTGTCCATACTAACGTATCTTGATCAAATGCATTTTTGAACTGGGATCTTCTACCTTGTAGATTCCATCATGGCCAAGCAAGTGTATGAGTGCAATTGGGTCCCTTCTCGCGTCACAGAGGATCAACTGGACGATTTAGTCCTGATTGGCGCCTTGGGCAGCAAAGATACCATCCATTGGAGGGCTCCTGGCAAAGAATGCCCCCCCACACCTCGAGAAGGAGAGGTTGTTGTCTTCGTAGACCACTTAGCCCGGGGTTTTAAACCGCCCGGTTCTAAATTCTACCGGGATGTTCTAGCTGATTTCCAACTCCATCCGCAAGACACTGGCCCCAACTCTATTACAAATATGTGCCACTTCCAAGTGCTCTGTGAGGTGTTCTTTCAAGAGGAGCCCAGAGTGGAATTATTCAGAGATCTTCTCCATCTAAACCGCCGTACCGAGTTTACTGATGGCTCTTATACGGAGTTGGGTGGCATGGCGATTCAAAAAAGGAAAGAGGTCACATACCCTCACGCCAAGCTGCATAGTCACCCCAAGGAGTGGAATCATACATGGTTCTACTGCAAAGACACCTCCCCTGCTGGTGAGAATCCCTTGCCTGGCTTTCGTCCGGAGCGGCTCAGCAATACCCATCCTTTTCCTCAACGATTGACTGCCCAGGAGAGAAGCAAATATGCTCCTCAGCTGTCAAAGCTCAGAACCTTTATGGCCAATAGTTTAACAGGGGTTGACCTTGCTCGCTGTTGGATATCATGGAGCATACTGCCCCTTAGTCAGCGCTCCGGTTTGATGTGCGAATATACTGATAGTGTGGATGACCCACTACGACATTCAAGACTCCAGCTCTCCGGTGAAGAAATCATAGAGGCTATGCGTAAGATACTGAATGAACCGGAGCACATCTGGCTAGAACCGGCCTGCTTCCCTTCTGTGCCACCAACAAACCGCCAGCTGTAAGACTTTGATTTTTCTCTTTGCTAAATCTGTTATTGACATGTCTGGTCATTGTTTGTAATATCAGTGTCTGTATAATCAGGGCGATGATCCGTTTTGGAGCAAAAAGCTGCCGCAGGAGAAACCAGAGAAGGCAGACAAACCGGAAAGAGCAATCCGGCAAAAAACTAAAGCTGTGAAGAAGACTGCCCACAGGAAAAGAACCACTGCATCTTCTAATCCGGCCCCTGATGATGAGGTGGATAATCCGGACTTTGAGGTAGAGCTTGACTCACTTGGTTTATTTTTCATGCGTCTTATTGATGATGATATTTGTCAGGATGATGCCGAAGCCAGCCACGCGGATGTTGCAGAGGTAATTATTCTCTCTTCCGATTCAGAAACTTTGCCTTCACAAAAAATCCGTCAGGCAAAACGGAAAGTTAAATTTTCTCATCCTCTTGCTTATTTGGATCCTAAACTTCTTATGAAGACTCAACAACACGAGGCTCGCCGCACCACCCGGCACAGCGGCCAGGTAGTTACCTCCTCCGGTTTACCGAACAGTCCGGTTCGGAAATGTCATTCCGAGGTCTCTAACTCGCCTATCAGTGCTTGTCCTAAAGCGGGCTGCTTTCGTCAACCTCTTAATCCGTCTGACTCCGATTACCAGGTTATTTCCCACTCATCTTCTGGCGAGTCATCGGCCACTCAGCTCCCGCCGCTCAAAACGGTGCTTGGATAAGCCATATTTATTGTGATGTTTGCAGTACATTGCCTTAGAACACATGCTGTATTTAATTTGGTTATTCTTCTCAGGGCCAAACCTAGGCCAAGCAAGAAGGCCCGCCTGGACAAAGCGGCCGAAGAAGATGTCATTCCTGAAGCGGCTATCTCTGAGGATATTCCCAACAATCCACCGCAGCCAGATGATGATCTTATTGCTGAAGAGAGACCTGTTGATACCTCAGGCCCTATCCAACAGCCCACAAGTTCCATCCGGATTGAAAGCTCCACCGGTCCAGCAAAATCTACTAAGAAGCCAACAACTCCAGTGCAAACCGGCGGTACCAAGGATGATGAGGTTGTCATTACTGGCACTGGTCATGCTGAACCAAGCAATCCTGTCGCTTTATCCAAACATTCTGCCAAGGAAGAATTTGCTGCTTTTGGCAAATGCACGTGGAACACTGATCTGACGGCTTACTCTGCTCTGAACGCCCAAGATATCCATTCCGGCTATCTGAATCGGCTGTATACCAGCCGTGACTACGAAGCCGGTCTGGTTTATATGATGAAAGATAAATATGAGGTAACTTCCATATGCTCCTTCCTGCTTGTATGCTTTTATTCTTGCTGACTCTCCTAGCCCCCAAGGGCCGGTTTGAACTATTCTTTCAAACCGGGACTTAATAATATAAATCTTGATGCTTTGAAATTTGCTGATGTAGCCCCCAAGGGCCGGTTCAACTTAGCGTAGTTAAACCGGTACTTTAAGTAATTGAAACTGCCGCATCAGAATACATATGATCAAATAGCCATTAGCCTCCAAGTGCCAAGTTGAATACTTGTATTGAGCTTGGGACTTTGTAAACAATTGAAAGATGAAAATCGAATATGCATTAGCCCCCAAGTGCCAAGTTGAATACTTGTACTGAGCTTGGGACTTTGTAAACAATTGAAAGATGAAGATCGAATATGCATTAGCCCCCAAGTGCCAAGAGCATAACTTGTTATGTGGTTGGTACTTGAATCCTTCTACCGATTTGTTGAAACATATATCTGTATGCCTGCAGGCGGAGCTGAAGGCGAAAGAAAGCCAAGTCATCGATCTGCGAGAAAACCTGAAAATCCAACAGGCTGAAACCTCCAAGGCAAAAGAGGAATTGGCCAGTGCCTTAAGCGCCATGGAACAACTTAAGGAGAACTTCAAGAAGAAACAGGCGGATTGGGCCACTGAAAAGTCCGCTTTGATCAAACGAGCAGAGGATGCTGAGGCTGCACTGAAACCAGTGATGGATGAACTGACCAGCATAAAGCGGCACGTTCATGCCATGACCACTGCTATCTTTGGTAAGTCAGCTTGCCTTCTGAATTGGTTCTGCCTTCTTACAGAGTTGCCGGTTTATTAACCTTTTATGGTATTTCAGGGACACGCATTGGTCACTTGGGGTCAGATGTGCGGAACAAATTGAAAGCCGCCTATACCTTGGTTGAACAATTGTATACTGGTGCCCAGCGGATCATCTGTACCATGTCTCATAACAAACCGGCGCCCACTCTGATTCAAGATACTTTGATGAAACTGTCAGTGCTTCCTGCCCTGGTTGAAGAGCTGAAGAAATCTGCTGCTCGACCGGTGCAATCAATGCTTTAATCCGGGCAAAAGCCTGGGTGCCGGATTTTGATCCTATTGAAGCGGCTCAGGGTTATCCCAGTTTGAAGGAATACGGGTCAGAATTTGGTGAAGCGGATCTGCGAGCCATAAACCGGGAGGTACGTCCGCTAGCTTGTCAACTGGCTGAGGAAGCAGATTTGTCTCATTATCAAGCCCAATATGACAGCCAGAACAAGCGAATAGCTGCACCAATCCATGAATCGGAAAACCTGATCCCTCCAATCCGTAAGCATACTTACGCTCCCGATATTGACCCATCTTTGCTAATCCATGACGAAGCTGTTTTTCAAGCATTGATGGGAATCGACTGGACAACTGTGGATTTTCAGCCACTGGGTAGAGAAACGGAAGCTGAAGCGGAGCAGGATGACCCACAACCATCAGGCCAAGCTGGTGGCCAAGCTTAAACCGGAAGCCGGTTTTAAAACTGTCTCTCCTTTGTGAAAAACAATTATGTTATTATGGGCACCATGTTGCCTTGTAATAGGCTAGCTGATACCTTTGATGTTGATATGCCTTCGCGCATAACTTGTTCTTCCTGTGGTAATGAACTTTCCAAAATACTTTCTGAAATAAGAAATTCGTTAAGTGCCACCGCGGTTGTACCATCAGGCGGAATATGATGTTTGTATATATAAAGTCAAAACATCCAAAATAAAATTTTAAGTATATGATCAAAAAATTTGAGATACATAATACCTAACACCATTGAGTGTGAAGGTGGCTTGGCCAACCTTGAAGCGGAGCTTTTGCAAACCCACACTGTTTGGAGGAAATAACAACTCCTGTATATGTATATGACACTGGTTATCATGTAAACCATGTCGGGTTATAATGAACACCGTGTTACTCCATAAGAGGATGTTAACAACAAGGATCAAACCGGACAAATAGTCTCCGGATTGACGTGAACTGTGTTCCGTCAATTGATTGTTTTAAAAAAATTTGTCGGTTTTAAAGAACACAATAAAAAGCAAAAAAAACCCTTCAAAGAAAAGTATGAAGCAAAAGCAACGACAAAAAATGTTTGCCAAAAAAGATTTATTTAAGCTGATCAAATGGCGTAACCATGGCCAAACACGACCAAGCTCCCGTTAGGTGTAACTACGGTTCTAGTTAGCCAGGTCCCCAAGTGATTCTTGTGGCATTTATGCCGACCAAATGGCGTGGTCATGGTTCGGGTTCGACCAAGCCCCCAAGTGATTCTGTGGCCTTAGGCCGATCAAGAGGCATGACTGGTTCAGACATGACCAAGTCCCCAAGTGATCTGGTGGCTTTCACCTATCAAGAGGCATGGTATTGGTTCGAACACGACCAATCCTCCAAGTGATATAACATGATGCTTTTAGCAAAGCGAACTCAAGGGGTAAACCGGAGGCCGCTTTAGAGCAACTCTGTGTAACCTCACATGATGTAAAAGAACAGATACCCCACTTTAGCTGAGGTTCCGGTTTATTATACGTAATCATAATATATACATTGTATGTACATAAGCATAGCCAATGGCTCAGGTATAGTAAGGCCGAAGATGAGCTATATTCCACGGCCTGTTAGTCTCTTCCTCTGATGTACGTGAGTCCTTATGCTCTCGAATATCGATCAGATAGTACGACCCGTTGTGCAGATTCTTGCTGACCACGAAAGGCCCCTCCCAAGGTGGGGATAGCTTATGCATATCAGTCTGATCTTGGATGAGCCGAAGCACCAAATCTCCTTCCTGGAAGGCTCTGGTTCTAACTCGGCGACTGTGATAACAACGAAGATCCTGCTGGTAAATCGCCGATCGGGTGGCTGCGATGTCACGCTCTTCATCCAACCGGTCCAAAGCATCTTACCGTGTTGTCTCATTGTCCACTTCAATATAAGCCGTGACACGAGGTGAATCATGACGGATATCACTGGGGAGAACCGCTTCCGCTCCATAAACCATGAAGAACGGTGTGTATCATGTTGATCTGTTGGGTGTTGTATTAATGCTCCATAACATAGATGGTAATTCTTCTACCCAACAACCCGGCGTTCTCTGCAAAGGAACCATGAGCCGGGGCTTGATGCCTCTCAAGATATCTTGATTAGCTCTTTCTGCTTGACCATTGGACTGTGGATGTGCCACTGATGAAACGTCGAGCCGGATGTGCTCCCGTTCGCAGAACTCCTTCATAGCACCTTTGGATAAATTGGTACCATTATATGTGATAATAATGTGCAGAAAGCCAAACCGGAAAATCACCTTTTTGATGAACTGAACCGCCGTGGTCGCATCACACTTGCTAACAGGTTCTGCCTCCACCCACTTTGTAAACTTGTCCACCGCCACCAGGAGGTGGGTCTTCTTATCTTTGGACCTTTTGAAAGGCCCAACCATATCCAGCCCCCAAGTCGCAAACGGCCAAGTAATTGGAATCATCCTCAATTCTTGAGACGGTACATGAGCACGTCTTGAAAACCTTTGGCAACCATCACATCGTTTGACCAGATCCTTCACATCAGCATGAGCAGTTAACCAATAGAAACCATGGCGAAACGCTTTAGCCACCAGAGACTTTGAACCGGCATGGTGACCACAATCTCCTTCGTGGATCTCCCGCAAAATTTCACGGCCTTCTTCAGGAGACACGCAACATTGAAAAGCTCCTGATACACTGCAATGATGCAACTCACCATTGATGACAGCCATGGACTTGGATCGCCGGATTATCTGCCGGGCCAGAATCTCATCTTCTGGCAACTCGCCCCGGTTCTTGTACGCCAGATAAGGAAGCGTCCAATCTGGAATAACATGAAGAACTGCCACCAATTGAGCCTCCGGATCAGGAATGGCCAAATCCTCTTCACCAGGGATCTTCACCGACGGGTTGTGTAGCACATCCAAAAAACATTGGGTGGGACCGGTTTGCGCTGAGAGCCCAGCCGGCTTAAAGCGTCTACCGCTTCATTTTTCCGCCGGTCCACGTGGTCCACCTGATAGCCTCTGAAATAACCTGCAACAATATCCACCTCACTATGATATGCTGCCATGAGTGGGTCCTTGGAGTCCCAAGTGCCAGACATTTGCTGAGCCACAAGGTCCGAATCACCGAAGCACTTAACTCGACTTAGATTCATCTCCTTAGCCATCCGAAGACCATGGAGCAAGGCTTCATACTCAGCTGCATTGTTAGTACAAGGGAACATTAAACGGAGAACATAACAAAACTTATCACCTCGTGGGGAAGTTAATACGACTCCAGCCCCCGAGCCTTCCAACTGCCTGGATCCGTCAAAATGGATGGTCCAATACGTATGATCCGGCTTTTCTTCAGGTGCTTGCATTTCCATCCAATCATTGATGAAATCAACAAGTGCTTGAGACTTAATCGCTGTCCGAGGCACATATTCCAAACCGTACGGCCCCGGCTCTATAGCCCACTTTGCAATCCGGCCAGTTGCTTCCCGGTTCTGGATGATATCTCCCAAAGGAGCAGAACTGACCACCATAATTGGGTGCCCTTGGAAGTATTGCTTAAGCTTCCTGCTTGCCATAAAAACTCCATACACCAACTTCTGCCAATGCGGATACCTTTGCTTGGACTCAATGAGTACCTCGCTGATATAATAGACCGGACGTTGAACCGGATGCTCCTTACCTACCTCCTTTCGTTCCACCACAATAGCCACGCTGACCGCACGAGCATTAGCAGCAACATATAGCAGTAACGGCTCCTTGTCAATGGGAGCGGCGAGCACAGGCGGTTTGGCCAATTGCCGCTTTAAGTCCTCAAATGCTTCATCAGCAGCAGAACTCCAGACGAATTGATCCGTCTTCTTCAACATCTGATACAAAGGGATCGCCTTCTCACCAAGGCGGCTGATAAACCGGCTTAACGCGGCAATCCGGTTTGCCAGGCGTTGAACATCATTGATACACTTCGGTTTAGCCAGGGAAGTGATGGCTGTGATCTTCTCCGGATTAGCCTCAATTCCCCTGTTGGACACCAGAAAACCTAATAACTTGCCGCCGGTACACCAAAGACACACTTGTCCGGATTAAGAATCATCTTGTACGTCCTTAGGTTATCAAAGGTTTCCTTCAAATCATCAACCAGAGTCTCCTTCTCCCTGGATTTAACCACGATATCATCCACGTAAGCATGTACATTACGGCCAATCTGCTTGTGAAGACAATTTTGTACACACTGTTGATAAGTTGCCTGGGCACTTTTGAGCCCAAAGGGCATAGACACATAGCAGAAGGCTCCAAAGGGAGTTATGAATGCCGTCTTCTCCTGGTCTTTAACTACCATTTTGATCTGATGATAGCCAGAATATGCATCCAAAAAACTTAAATGCTCACAACCCGCCGTAGCATCAATGATTTGATCAATACGGGGGAGGGCAAAAGGATCCGCTGGACAAGCTTTATTAAGATCTGTGTAATCCACACATATACACCAGGTGCCGTTTTTATTAAGGACTAGCACCGGATTGGAAAGCCAGTCAGGGTGGAAAACTTCAACAATAAAACCAGCTGCTAAGAGCCTGGCTACCTCTTCTCCAATCGCCTTGCGTCTTTCTTTGTTAAACCGGCGGAGGAACTGTTTCACCGGTTTGTATTTAGGATCCACATTAAGTGTGTGCTCAGCAAGTTGCCTCGGTACACCTGGCATGTCAGAGGGCTTCCATGCAAAAATGTCCCGATTCTCACGGATCAACTCGATGAGCGTGCTTTCCTATTTCGGATCCAAGTTGGCACTAATGCTGAATTGCTTGGACGAATCGCCGAGTATGAAGTCAACAAGCTTAGTTTCTGCTGTCAATTTGAACTTCAGGGCCGGATCATGCTCCGTAGTTGGCTTCTTCAACGGAGTCATGTCCGCCGGGTCAACATTGTCTTTATAGTACTTCAACTCCTCGGCGGCACAAACCGTCTCTGCATAAGCCGCATCTCCTTCCTCGCATTCCAAAGCGATTTTGCGGCTTCCGTGAACCGTTATTATCCCCTTGTGACCCGGCATCTTGAGCTGCAAATACACATAACAGGGCCGAGCCATAAACTTGGCGTATGCTGGACGCCCAAACAGGGCATGATATGGACTTTGGATTTTCACCACTTCAGACATTAATGTCTCCGACCTGGAATCATGATCATCCCCAAAGGCCACTTCAAGAGCTATCTTACCAACGGAATATGCTGATCTGCTAGGCACTACACCGTGGAATACTGTATTGGATGGTTTGAGATTCTTATCTGTAAGTCCCATACGACGGAAGGTCTCATAGTATAGGATGTTAATGCTGCTCCCTCCATCCATGAGCACCTTGGTGAACTTATAACCTCCCACCTGAGGCGCCACCACCAGAGCCAACTGACCGGGATTATCGACCTGGAGTGGGTGATCCTCTCTGCTCCATATGATTGGCTGTTCAGACCAACATAGATAACGGGGTGTGGTCGGTTCAACAGAGTTGACTGCCCGCCTCTGAACCTTCCGGTGTCGCTTGTCCAAGCTAGTGGTAAAGACATGGTACTGCCCATTACTCAACTTCTTTGGGTTGCTTTGGTAACCTGACTGTTGCTGCTGTTGGTTGTAACCACCCTGGTTGTTCTGACTATTTTGACCATTATGTCTGCCCGGATTACCATTAAATCCTGAACTGGAACTTCCTCCACCGTAACCCGGCCCGGACCCTGAGCCACTGCCAGATCCGTGATCATACCGGAAATTATTAGAATTCTTGAAATCCTGCATAATAAAGCAATCCTTCCAAAGGTGGTTTGCTGGCTCCTCCTTCGTCCCATCTCTTGGACAGGGTTGGCTTAGCAGATAGTTCAGGCGGTTTGGGTTGGGGTTGGGTGCTCCACTACGATTTTTCGGCCTACCCTTGCGCCGTTGGCCATTGTCCTGTACGTTGGTATTAGCCACAAAATCCATGTTGCCATCCGCTTTACGCTTGCCTCCTCCGCCATTGCCTGCCCAGTGATGCTGCTGACCTTTGGAGCTGCTGTTCTTCTTCCCCTTCCCTGTCTTGTCATCATCAGATTCGGGATCCTTGGTACTATCAGAATCAGCATATTTTACCAAAGCGGCCATGAGGGTCCCCATGTTGGTGCAATGACGCTTCATCCGTCCCAATTTC
This sequence comes from Triticum dicoccoides, assembly GCF_002162155.2. NCBI lineage: Eukaryota > Viridiplantae > Streptophyta > Magnoliopsida > Poales > Poaceae > Triticum > Triticum dicoccoides. The sequence goes on along the minus strand of NC_041382.1, from coordinate 720,895,986 downwards.
AACTTCAGAGGCCCAAACCGGCAGTTGCCTTCTAGGGTTAATATTGTGGTGTCAGCGTTGATGCGGTCTGAGGAGTGCAACACTTATGAAACCCGGCGCACCCAATGAGTCGTTGACTCTCCTTCCTCCTGGACGCATGCAGCTAAGTCCACTATCGACATAGGTTGTTTACAGGTATCCTTGAAATTGTTGATAAACCGGGCTCGTAATTAGGCCCATGAACTGATAGAATTAGCGGGCAAGCTTTTTAACCAAGTACGGGCCATTCCTTCGAGCATCATGGTGAAGTATTTCGCACACGCCGTGTCATCCACATCAAGCATCTCCATGGCCATCTCATAGCTCTCTACCCATGTCTCTGGTGGTTGATCCGCCGTATAATTTGATACCTTGCGTGGGCCTTTGAAATCCTTGGGCAAGCGTACATTGCGTAAAGCGGGGACGAGGCAAGGCACCCCCAAAGAACTAGAAGTAACACCAGGTTTGATTGAAATGGTTGGACGAACCGGCGTGAGCTGCCGAGCCTGATGATGTGCAGCTAACTCGGCCTCCCTACGCGCTCGGGCCCGGTTCACCACTTCCTGAGCGTCATCAGCACCACCCGTCGGGTTGTTACCACGGGGTGCTCCACGTCGTTCATTACTCGACACTGCTGGTTCATCCATATGTCTGCTATAGCTCCGGCTTGGACGGGGGGTCGAGTGGATTCGGTCGCGGCTATACGAGTACGCCTCCTGTTGGGCCAAAGCCGTCCTTAGAAGTTCCTTGACCCGTCGCGTCTCTACTGCTTGTGGCGAGTCACCTTCAACTGGAATGGCCTCCAGTCGTGCAGCAACGGCAACAAGATTGTCCATTGGGTTGGAGTAGTGACCCGGAGGCGTTAAAGCATCCCGAGGTATAACGGTGTTTTGACGAGGCGGGTCCATCTGACGGGGCTGAACTAGTGCACCGGTCCCAGGGGCTTCTGCCCGGTTCCCCTCCAGCGGATTACTGGCTCTTGGTCTTGGAGTGTTGAAAAGGTCTCTGGCCTCGAAAACCGGAGGTAAGTGGGACCGGTGCTTCCTCCTCATGACTTCATGCGACGCGCTCTGATCCAACATAAGCCTGTAGGCCTATGCGTCTAAAGCGGCCCGCTCTACGGCCATCCTGGTGTCCTCAGCCGCCAGATCCATTTTGGCCTAGGTGATTTGTTCCTTTACCTTTGCAATCTCCGCATTGTGAGCGTCCTGATCTGGCGGATTAACTTCTGCCATAAGCACAGCCAATACATCAAATAGTTCTGATAGAACCTGAGCCGGTGGGCACACAGGGCCTCCCGCCCCGGCAACCGTTGCCGCTGCTGAACCGGAGATCGTTGCCGCGGCTGTCGAAGAGTGAAGCGCTGCTTGTGTTCCGGCCATGAATATTCCAACCCGGTTAGGCAGATCAGAGGGGTCTGGAATACTGTCGCCATCGGAACAGCTCTCAATCCGGCCATCTTGTAGCTGATAAAGAGATTCGGTTTCTCCGGTCGAAGATTCGTCACCGGAACGAACGGCAGTCGCCCCGCGAAGCTCCGATCCATCCTCGTAACTCCCTCCATGGATCATTCCCACGAAGGCACGCTTCATAGCCGGTTTAACACGGGCGGATCGCGTACGCTGAGCCGTCTCGACGAGGTCGGTGCAGATGTCCGGCTCAGGGCCCGGTTCGCCGATCTTGCCAATGAAAATGTGAATGCTACCAAAGGGGACCCGGTACCCGTACTCAATTGAGCCGGCCTCGGGGCCCCAACCTGCATCGTCGATGTAGAGTTTGCCGCGACGACTCTTAGTCATTCGGCCTACAGCGTAGCCCTCGAGTCCTTCAAAGCGGCCCTCCAAGAACCGGAAACCATCGTGCGATGGCCCCACGGTGGGCGCCAACTGTCGTGGTTTTGTCACGGCAGATGTCCTAGAGAAAGGACTTAGTCGTAGAGCCATCGCTACGGGTTAGCTTGAAGGGGTTAAAGCGGACACAAGGACGCAAGAGAGTTTATACTAGTTCGGCCCCTTCAAGGAAGGTAAAAGCCTACGTCTAGTTGTGATGGAATTGATGGGTATTTCGATGACTAGGGAGCAAATAAGCTTCGCCTATGTCTCGAGTTGTTGTTGTTTTTGTCCTTGAACCGCCGCCGGGTCATCCCCTTATATACATGGGTGACGCCCGTCGGTTTACAGAGTCCCAACACCGGCTCATAGATGTGTCCGGTTTGGTCTCTACTTATTCCTTACTTACAATACAAGTTACATATTGACGCCGGTTTACGGCTACAGGCTCTCAGCCGATTATGGGTCTTGAGCCCTCATCTATCTTCCTGGGCTTTAACATGCTTAACTACTGATGAAGTTAATCCGGCCCAGATAGGCCGGTTTACGCCCAGTAGTAATATCCCCAACAGTGACCTTCGTAAAGTCATTATGAACGAAGCTCACAATTCACTCCTCTCTATTCACCTTGGAAGTACAAAGATGTACCATGACCTCAAGCAGTCGTATTGGTGGACTCGAATGAAGCGCAAGATTGCTTAGTTCGTGAATGAATGTGATGTCTGCAGAAGAGTGAAAGCAGAACACCAATGACCAGCTAGTCTCCTCCAACCTCTTGCCATTCCAGAATGGAAGTTTGACCATATTGAGATGGACTTTGTGACTGGATTTCCAAAGTCCAAGCGTGGCAATGATGATATCTTCGTTGTCATCGACAAGCTCACTAAAGTGGCTCATTTTCTTCCTATCAAAGAATCTATCACAACAGCTCAGTTGGCAGAGATATATACCTCCAGGATTGTCTCTTTGCACGGCATTCCACAGTTGATATCTTCAGATTGTGGAAGCATCTTCACCTCTAAGTTCTGGGACTCCTTTTAGAAGGCCATGGGCACCAACATTCACTTCAGCACAGCTTTTCATCCTCAAACTAGTGGCCAAGTTGAGCGAGTCAATCAAATTCTTGAAGATATGCTCAGGGCATGTGTCATTTCTTTCGGTATGAAGTGGGAAGATTGTCTTCCATATGCCGAGTTCTCCTACAACAACGGCTTCCAAGCGAGTTCGGGCAAGGCCCCATTCGAGATTCTCTATGGCAGAAAGTGACATACTCCTCTTAACTGGTCAGAGACTGGTGAACGCCAACTTCTTGGCAATGACTTGATCACAGAGGCTGAAGAAATGTGCAAAGTCATTCGTGAAAATCTCAAAGCCGCGCAATCACGTCAGAAGAGTTACTATGATAGCAAGCAACGTGACTTGGCTTTCGAGATCGGAGACCATGTCTACCTCCGCGTCTCTCCAATGAAAGGTACTCGTCGCTTCGGTATCAAAGGGAAGCTTGCCCCTAGATACGTGGGTCCTTTCAAAATCATTGGCAAAAGAGGCGATCTCGCCTATCAACTTGAGCTTCCATCCAACTTTGCAAACGTGCACGACGTGTTTCACGTGTCTCAGCTTCGCAAGTGTTTCAAGACTCCTGACCGCACCATCAACTTTGAAGATATTGATCTCCAAGAAGACCTGTCTTATCATGAGCATCCCGTTGCTATTCTTGAAGAAACTGAGCGCAAGACTCGCAACAAGTCTATCAAATTCCTGAAAGTGAAGTGGTCACATCATTCCGACCGTGAAGCCACCTGCGAACGCGAGGACCACCTCTGTTCTGAATATCTGGAGTTTTTCCAGTCCTAGATCTCGGGACGAGATCCTTTCGTAATGGTGGAGTGTTGTAACGCCCCGTATATAACTTGCCATATTTGTATTCCAACTCTTGCCATTTCTGGCACTAAGTTATGATATTCCCTCGTGGTTGAGTTTTGTCTTTGTTTTTCTTTTGTCCTTGTTATGCATCTCATATCATGTCATCATGTGCATTGCATTTGCATACGTGTTCGTCTCATGCATTCGAGCATTTTTTCCCCGTTGTCCGTTTTGCATTCCAGCACTCCTATGTCCTCCAGCGTCCCCTTTTGCCTCTTTTCATGTGCGGGTGTTAAACGTTCTCAGATTGGACCGAAACTTGCCAAGCGGCCTTGGTATACTACCGGGTAGGTCGCTTGTCAAGTTTCGTGTCATTTGGACTTCGTTTGATACTCCAACGGTTAACCGAGGAACTGTAAAGGCCTCGTGTGTGTTGCAGCCCATCACCCCTCCAAAGTGGCCCAAAACCCATCTAAACCCCCTCCATCCTCTCGGCCGTTCGATCACAATCGTGTGGCCGAAAACCGCACCTCATTTGGAGTCTCCTAGCTCCTTCTATGTATAAATAGGTGCATCCCCCCGAAATTTGCGGATGAGACCCTAACCTACTTCCCCTCTCCGCGCCGGACGTGTCCGTCCGCCGCCGAACACGCCACGCCGCCGCCCGCGTCCAATCGCAGGCCGACACGTGGCGCACCTGCGCCCACTTCGCCGCCGGCCCGCTTGGCCCGTCGCGGGCCCCCGAGGCCCGGTCGCCTCCCCGCCGCCCGACCACGCCCGAAGCCTGCCGCCTCCGCCGCCTAGCTCGCCGTCTCCGCCGCGCCTCCTCGCCGCCACCGCCCAACGTCGCCGGCCGCTGTGCCTCCTCGCAGCCACCGTGCCGCCCCGTCGTCTCCGGCCGCGCCGCCCTGACGCCTCCGCCGCTCCCCGCCCTCGCCGGCGACCCGGCGCCCATCTCCGGCCATCTCCTTCCTCCCCGGCGAGTCCCGGCCACCATCCGGCGAAGAGCTCCGGAGAACCTCGAGCAACGTTCCTCAGACCTGGATCTGAGAGGATTAGGGTTGACTTTCGTTTTTCTCTAAGTCCCCAGTTTTCAGTATTTTTAGGCATCTTCATCATGTCATATCTTTGCATTTGTAGCTCCGTTTCGTGCGTGCAATATATCAAATTGTTCGTCTGGATGTGCACTTCATTTCATTCCATTGCACCATGTTTGTTTGAGTCCATCTTGATGCCCTAAATGTTGTTGCAAGAGTGCTATGTAATGTTAGTTCCTGAATTCTTATTAGATTATGGACATTTGTCATTTTTGCCATGATTAATGTGCGTCTCCTATGAACTTGAGCCCTACATGCGTTTTGGGCTATGCCATGCTGTCTTTATAGGGGTGTATGCCATGTATTTTTGTGGTCAATGTGGTGACTAGCATAAGCATGCAAAGTAGCTCTCGTGATGTTGCTGATTTCAGGGACTTAGAATTCTTCTAAGTCATTTCCCTGATGTTATTTTTATGCCATGTATTCATGTTGCTACAGAGTGATCCATGCCTCTTTTGAGCATGTTCAGTAAGGATGATTTTGAGATATTGTTATGCTCTATCCATCCATGTCTTTGTTTGCAATTATGGAGTACCCTAGCATGACTCAATCTTGCTCTACTTTTGCTATAAAATGTTCCTGGTAGATTGTTTACGTGTTAATCAATTTTGCCGAGGTTGTTGTAGTTGATCCATGCATGCTATGAGTTGGTTATTGCCATGGTTAGCTATTTGAACATGTCTTATTGCTGGGTGTATGCTTAGTTTGTCATGCAATGCCTTGTGGTGAGTGCATCGAGCTCGCAAACATGCCTATGTAACTCTGTTTTTGCCATGTCCAGTTTTCTGCTAAGTCTGAATCTGTTAATGAAACTTGCTATGTTCACATGGTTGCCATCGTATCTTCTGATCCTTTTTGGCTTGTGGTTAGTAAGGGACTTTTGTTACATTCTTTGAGTAGATTCATGCCATGCCTTGCTTTGCCATGATATGTTCATGTAGCATGTTGTTATCTTGCTCTAAACATTGCTTCTTGGTGTTATTTCCTGACATGTTGTTAATTTTACTAAGTCTGTGAACCTGATATCTTTTGCACTTTTTCCATGCTTGTTTGAACCTGCTATTATGTGAATTAGCCGTAGCTTAGTGTTCATCTTTTGTCAAGCTTCTTGAGTGGATCACTGACATGTGCTTTGTTTCCATGTTAGGGTGCAGTAGCTTATTTTCTTGATGCATTCTAGATGGCATCATGCTGTTAATTGTAGTTTAGTGCCATTATTGTTTTGCTTGCTATTTGCAAACATTGCATCCGATTCTGGTGATCTTTATATCGATTTCGACCGAAATCAACTCATTTTTCCAGCAACACTCTTGGTTTGCCAAGTTGAGGCTTGGTTCAATCTTTTCCTTCCGGAGCATGCATATGCATTGCATATCACATCCCGCATATCATGCCATGTTTTGCATCATGTTGCTTGCGCATTGCACTGTGGTTGATTGTGTCTCCCTTTGCTTGTGTTCTTTCTTTGGGTAGAGCCGGGAGACAAGTACGTGATCGAGGAACCCGTTGAGTACGCTTACGAGGATCAAGCTTACGTCAACTCGGAGAACTTTGCAGGCAAGATGACCATACCCTCGAAATCACTTCTATCTTTGCTTGCTAGTTGCTCGCTCTTTTGCTATGCCTATGCTGCGATACCTACCACATGCTATATCATGCCTCCCATATTGCCATGTCAAACCTCTAACCCACCTTCTCCTAGCAAATCGTTGATTGGCTATGTTACCGCTTTGCTCAGCCCCTCTTATAGCGTTGCTAGTTGCAGGTGAAGATTGGAGTTTGTTCCTTGTTGGAACATGTTTATTATTGGGATATCATTATTATATCTTGTTTACTTTAATGCACCTATATACTTGGTAAAGGGTGGAAGGCTCGGCCTTATGCCTGGTGTTTTGTTCCACTCTTGCCGCCCTAGTTTCCGTCATACCGGTGTTATGTTCCTTGATTTTGCGTTCCTTACGCGGTTGGGTTATAATGGGAACCCCTTGACAGTTCGCCTTGAATAAAACTCCTCCAGCAAGGCCCAACCTTGGTTTTACCATTTGCCACCTAGCCTTTTTCCCTTGGGTTTCGCGGACTCAAGGGTCATCTTTATTTTTAAACCCCCTCGGGCCAGTGCTCCTCTGAGTGTTGGTCCGAAACGGGCAGCCTGCGGGGCCACCTCGGGGCAACTCGAGGGTTGGTTTTACTCGTAGCTTGACCTATCTGGTGTGCCCTGAGAACGAGATATGTGCAGCTCCTATCGGGATTTGTCGGCACATTCGGGTGGCTTTGCTGGTCTTGTTTTACCTTTGTCGAAATGTCTTGTAACCGGGATTTCGAGTCTGATCGGGCCGTCCTGGGAGAAGGAATAACCTTCGTTGACCATGAGAGCTTGTGATGGGCTAAGTTGGGACACCCCTGCAGGGTATTGAACTTTCAAAAGCCGTGCCCGCGGTTATGGGCAGATGAGAATTTGTTAATATCCGGTTGTAGAAAACCTGAAACTTAACTTAATTAAAATGGATCAACGGCGTGTGTAGCCGTGATGGTCTTTTTTCGGCGGAGTCTGGGAAGAGAACACGGTCTCGTGTTATGCTTGAACGTAAGTAGTCTAGGATCACTTCTTGATCATAGATTCTCGACCGTGCCTTGCCTTTTTCTCTTCTCGCTCTCATTTGCGTAAGATTAGCCACCATATATGCTAGTGCTTGCTGCAACTCCACCTCATACCTTTTACCTACCCATAAGTTTAAATAGTCTTGATCGCGAGGGTGTGAGATTGCTGAGTCCCCGTGACTCACAGATTACTTCCAAAACTAGATGCAGGTGCCGATGATACCATCCAGGAGATACGATTGAGCTCAAGTGGGAGTTCGATGAGGACTCAGGACGATACTACGTTTCCTTTCCAGACGATCAGTAGTGGAGCCCAGTTGGGGCAATCGGGGATCTTATGCATTTGGGGTTGTCTTTATTTTGGTTCCATAGTCGGACCTTGATTGTATCTGGATGATTGTAATGCTATATTTATGTATTGTGTGAAGTGGCGATTGTAAGCCAACTATGTACCTCTTTCTTTTTCAGTACATGGGATGTGTAAAGATTACCCCTCTTGCGACATTGCCTACAATGCGGTTATGCCTCTAAGTCGTGCTCCGACACGTGGGAGATATAGCCGCATCGTGGGTGTTACATTACGTTTGTTCCTGAGGACATGGGAGAAGTCTTGCTATTAGCAGTTATGTGAATTTGGTATTCGTTCGATATTTTGATGAGATGTATGTTGTCATCCCTCTAGTGGTGTCATGTGAACACCGAGTACATGACACTTCACCATTGTTTGGGACTAGAGGGAGGCATTGGGAAGTAATAAGTAGATGATGGGTTGCTAGAGTGACAGAATCTTAAACCCTAGTTTATGCGTTGCTTCGTAAGGGGATGATTTGGATCCATATGTTTCATGCTATGGTTAGGTTTACCTTAATACTTCTATTGTAGTTGCGGATGCTTGCAATAGGGGTTAATCATAAGTGGGATGCTTGTCCAAGTAAGGACAGCACTCAAGCACCGGTCCACCCACATATCAAATTATCAAAGTACCGAACGCGAATCATATGATCGTGATGAAAACTAGATTGACAATAATTCCCATGTGTCCTTGGGAGCGTTTACATCATATAAGAGTTTGTCCAGGCTTGTCCTTTGCTATAAAAAGGATTGGGCCATCTTGCTGCACCTTATTTACTTTTATTACTTGCTACTCGTTATCAATTACCTTATCACATAACTATCTATTGCCGATAATTTCAGTGCTTGCAGAGAATACCTTACTGAAAACCGCTTATCATTTCCTTCTGCTCCTCGTTGGGTTCGACACTCTTACTTATCGAAAGGACTACGACAGATCCCCTATACTTGTGGGTCATCAGACATGTAAATGCAGGAGTCCACGTCCATACTTGTGCTTCCTACACTAGGGTGCTATTGAGACATCCCAACACCCTCTGTTTCCTTTTAGTCTCCATATAACTTTAAACCCGCTGATAACCCACAAGTATAGGAGATCGCAACTGTTTTCGAGAGTAGAGTATTCAACCCAAATTTATAGATTCGACACAAGGGGAGCCAAAAAATATTTGTAAGTATTAGTAATTGAGTTGTCAATTCAACCACACATGAAGACTAAATATCTACAGCAAAGTGATCAATAGCACAATAATATGATATTTTGATAGTAATGGTAACAATACTATTACCTCCAGGACATGTTTCCAACAGTTGTGTGTCAAGGGTGGGCATGCAACTGGATCAAAGTTGAGCAAGTTACATGTCAAGGGTCCACATGCAACTGGTTAGGTGTCGAGGACAAGTTGCGTGTCGAGGTGGACATATTAGCAAGTTGAGTGTTGAATGTCGAGTGTGAACATGCAACTAGGTCGGAGTTGGGCAAATTACGTGTTGGTTTCAACATGCAGCTAGGTCAGACCAGTTATGTATTAAAAGTGAACATATAACTGGGTTAGTTAGGATCAAGTTACGTATCAAGAACAGATATGCAACTAGGTAAGTACTGGGGCAAGTTCCGTGTTGGGATGGATATGTAACTATGTTGGAGCATAAAACTAAATCATAATCAAACAAGTTACGGATCCAAGATGGACAAATAAGTTGCGCACATTTGAATTGTGAACATGCTCATGTGAAAGCAATGTACCCATCTTTTAAAAAAACTCTAAAATGTAAAAAAAATCAAAAATACAAGGGTGCTTCTACGCATCGGCTAACGAATCTTTTTAAAAGGTTTGTCGCCTCGCGAGAGTCGGATCTGGCGGATTGAGGGGTGAGCGCCACCTTCTACCACTGCAAGAAAGGTCGTGTAACGGTAATTTTCTACAACACGGGTCATGTTGCAATTTTTTCGCAAAACATAGGTCAGGTTGCAGTTTTATTTTTGCCACATATGTTTTGTTACAGTTTTTTGTGCAACGGAGGTCATGTTACATTTTGTTTTGCAATAGAGATCTTGTTACATTTTTTTGCAACAGAGGCCTTATTGCAATTTAATTGTTTTTGTAATAGGGGTCTTGTTGCAATCTTTTTTTCTTCAATAGATGCGTTGTTGAAGAAAGGAGAGATCATGGGGGGCTGGTTCACCATGCCACATGGGACGCATGGCGTGCAACTAAGACGGTGGACGCAAGCTTGTTAATCCGCCGGCTGAACCATATCATTTCCCCTATATTATAGAGTTAGATAGATGACACTTAACTAATTCCAATCTTATTCTCAAGAAAAAAACTAATTCCCATCTATATGAGAATTAGTAAATCCCAATAATGTTTAAGAATAGGTACTTTATGTGTGTGGAAGTTTGTAAGTTCTCAATCACCTTAGTATTTTGTAAATCCACCGTGCATCATGCTTTTGTTCATCCCACCACAAGGACTAGTGTATCCATTTTCATAGTTCCTAAATGTTTTAGTTCTACATAGATCAACTTGTGGGGTATAACTGGCGATTTTGTTGACAAGGTTGACTTATCCTTCTTCTGACTTTGGTCGTGTGGGAAGAATGATCTAGTGCCCCATATATACTCAAGAAAGAACCCCACTAGAAAAACTAAGTTGTTAAATTTCTAATATTGTATTTATTTTTATTAAAACTAGCCGAGTGATCCGCCCATTTGCGCGGCTAGATGTTTACTCCTGCTTTCAGTTGTTATTTGAGTCGCTATGTTAGCCTTAATATATCATGATAATAATCTAGCTACTGATGTGTCCTAAAATACAGGATTTAGACTTTGGTAGAAACCCTTGCATTAAGTATCTAATGTTTTATAAAAAAAACTTTGGTGTGTAATAACTAAAAATCGGTGGCATTGAGTTCCCAAACCCATCTTGTAGATTCATTTGGCTTTCATGATTATCTCCAACATCCTTTTGCATTTTTTTATTCACTTAATGTCTATCTATTCTCAAATAATTTGTTTAAAAATTTCCACTAAGAGTATACATTGATGACTTGTATCTATGCCATCTACTTAAATCGTTCTCTTAATAGAATGCACTCCTCTAGTCGTGTCTCTATATGTTCTCCCTTGCCGGAAGGAAATTAGCCTTCCTCATTCTCCTTCATCCATGTATCTCTTGTATCTTTTATTATGGACGGAAATTTAAATACGAAAAATGCGTCCCTTTTTTGTCTTTCTTTTTTTTCAATTTAGAAAATATCTAAGTTGTTGCCTGTTCAAAATTGCTTCAAATTATTTGCAAAATTTTATGAGGCTTACTTGGATTATTCATATTCAAATAAAAAATTTAATATCTTATTTGAGATAATTGTAGTTCAAATCTAAATTATATCCAGCCATAAGTCCATTTAATACACAAATAGTAAAAACTGTTTCAAAACAATACTTAAACTTGAAATTAACAATATAATGTAATGTGTTCCATGTATATAAAATTGGAGTGTTCTGGATAATTTTTTAAGGGTGGGCGAACTGAACTGAATGTGTCACACACTAACACAAACACACATACAAAAGGAAAAAAAGGACAGCACTTAACAAAAAAGGAGGCAATGCTTGCATGCAAGGTTCTTGGCATTCAAGTTTAAGCAGGTACAGTACCGGCAGATTTAACTCCAATCTTACGCCCTGCTTAGGCTCTGTTTGGTTCATAAGTTTTAAGACTTTTTTTGTCCCAACTTATAAGTCCCAAGTCCTTAAAAAGTCTCTACCTGTTTGGTTCCTGGGACTTAACATTGACTAAAAAACCATATTACAACTATAAGTCCCTATAAGTTCCTCCTTGAGAGTCTTATTTTATAAGTCTCAAATGCCCACTTTAAGTCCCTATAAGTCCCTCTTGTTTAGTTTAGATGGGACTTATAGGAACTTTTTTAAGTCCCTAAACCAATAAGTCCCTGGAAACAAACACCCTCTTATAATGGGTGTAAGTTTTTACACCTGTATTTATTTTACAGGTCTAGATTACCGGTGACATCTTCATTCCTGCCTGGAATTAAAACGACGGGAGGAGGTTTGTATTCCACTCACCGTCCATACACATCGAATCCGAGCAGTACGTATACAGTTAGTTAATGTGCACATCGATCGCTGTACGTGGCCTAGCCCAGAAGGCAGAAGCTACCTAGGAGTACCGCGACGGTGCCTGCGACGACGAGTGTCGCCGCCCGCCGTTCGCCGCCGGCGCCTGCTGGCTCCAGTCGTACCGCAAGACGCCTTCCGGCAGCCGCGTTATCCGGTCATCGTCGTGGTCCTCCTCGCCGCCGTCGACCCTCGAGGGCTCCTGATCCGGCTTGATGGACGTGTCGTGGTGGCCGTCGGCCTGCTGCTTGTGGAGGTGCGCGCGGTAGAGGTCGTAGAGGCGGCGGCTGAGCATGACCTCGAAGTCGAGCACGCCGAGGAGCTCCAGCTCCAGCTTGTTCATCTCCGCGTTGCTCACTCCGCCCACGCGCGCGAAGAAGGCGTTGTCGTGGTGGCTGCATGCACCCCACATGTATCCGCATGTCAGGCAAGATCCAACAGGGTTCAGTTAATCAGTTTACTTATTAATTTTCACCATGGAACATGCGTGAATGTGTGAAAAAGCGCCAATCGAGCAAAATGTGACTTGGGCATTCATCCTGATCAACGTCACTACGTCAGGCAACAATCACGCAGTATATCTCCGTGATCTGTCTGATCAAGACGTTGTTTATTTATGGAGGTACCTGTCATGTACTGTACTTTGAAGAGTCTAAACTTTTGTTTGACGACGACATAATTAAATACGGACGGATCATGCATGAAGCGCCACATACATAGCCAGTGTACGTACTACACCTACCAGTCGTTATAGAGTACTTGAGTGTGTGGTAACACCGAACCAACTGACGTGACAGGGAATAACTGATCGAGCACAGGCAAAATCGTACACGCCCCTTCCCTTTCTTCCACTTGAATGAAAGTGCCTCACTGCCATACAAAGTACCACTAGTATTCTCCTTTGCCGTCTCCAGATTTTTGATCTATTTACTGTGGCCATATTTTTCCAAAGTTAGTTGTGGTCATGGTTGGTCTGGATCCCTAGCTCTGCCCTTCGGTCGTACGGCACTGTCTTAGTAGCTAGTGTACATCATTAGTACGTGATGGTTATGCTTCTTTGGCTGTTCTTGTCTAGCTTGACGGCAATGGTGATAGAGTTCCTACTCTGTTATTGCGTCGGTCGTCGAGTAGCATGGAAGGAAGAAGAGAAAGGAAACTTACAAGTCGTCCAGGACCTTGGAGGCGACGAGGAGGCATGCGAGGAGCAGCCGGTGCACGTTCTTGGACGCGACGGCGGCCGCGGGGCGGCGGTGCGCGGCCCGGTCCACGTACGCGTAGGCCACCACGTAGCACTCGGGCTCCAGCGCCGCGTACCGGTGCACCCGCTCCAGGTACTGCGCCACGCCGATCCGCGGCGGGCCCGTGCCCTCGAACGCCGCCATCCCGGTGATCCCCTCGCCGCCGCCCTGCTCCGCGTCCAGCAGCAGCAGCGCGTCGTTCCGCGCCACGAGCCGCTCCACGGCGCGCGCCACCATGCCCAGCTCCGGCGGCGGCGGGGTCGGCGGGGAGGAGAGCCCGCCCGCTGCCACGGCGACGTCGCCCATGTCGTCGGCACGTCGCTCGGTGCTCTCGCCTGTCTCGTGCTGGGTGGGTGGGGGCGTCTGCCGGCTGCCGGTTCGCTTGGCGGTGGTTTAGCCGCGGGTGTGGGCGCGGCTGACTGGTGCAGCTTTCTCACGATGTCGGCCTCCCGAAGCTGGGTGGAGCGGATATGGTGGGGTAGCGCGCGTGACAATTCTTTCCCGTTTCGATTCGATCCCGACCGGGGAAAATACTTCTTTCATTTATTTCCCTTCCCATTTTAGGCATGTCTTACAAGTTCTCTCGCTCCCTCCCACTGGCCACTCGCTGGGTTAAGGCGGCAGCCGGCACACCAAAAGCTCGAAGACCTTTTTAAAACTCTGAGTTATACACAACATAGATTTACCATGTCACTAAAATTCAAAAACAAATTAAAACCACAACAAAAGTTCAGTTGCACTGGTTACAGCAGGGTTGAAAAACTCTCTAAAGTCCTCAAAAGGTTCTGAAACAAATCGAGGGTAAGAAGCGCTAAGTAGCGCAAACATGTAAAAATGGAGGAGGTGGTTTATAACACTTGTGTGGCAGCTATAGCGATGGTATGAACCTTTGCACCCAAGCTTCAAGATTGGACTTGAAGATCGAGCATGAGCAATGCCAACACTAGAGGAGGATGTCCACAACAATGTTGCGACCGACGTAGCTCGCTAATGGGCACTCATTGCCGAAGACCCTAGTGTTCCTGCTTTTCCATATCTCCCAAAGGAAAGCGACGATCACTATCGACTTGAGCTTCTCTGCATAAGACAAGGAGGGAGTAATGCCATCAGCGGATAAGCCCACAGCTCGGCATCGATGTACTAGACATAGGCAGCACAATTGCGCGCCAGGGGGGCTCCAAATTGCATGTGAGCGCACGGTCGAGGAAGATGTGTCAACAGTCTCATCGGCACAGTAGAACACACGACTGTGATGAAAATATGTTTTGGTAGTGGAGGTGGCCAATGCAATATTCAAAGAATGATTTATTTTTATTCCTCAAATTGCGGTAGAATGTTAGGGCCTACTTTGGAATGCATGATCTCTTTGACACACCACGTCATGCGGATCACTACTTCGGTTCAAGAAGGCTGGTAATCGAGCAATGTATGTCATGATGCCGAAGAGTCTGGCAAAGGCGACCAAGGGTGG
>NC_041382.1:720858959-720881195 GCF_002162155.2 Triticum dicoccoides | reverse complement strand
GAGGGGCGAAGAGGTGGTGGTGCCAAGAGCAGGAGTGGGCATGAGGTTTGATGTGGTACCCAACACTTCCTACGTCTTGTAGACGCAACGCCCACCACTAGAAGGGGTGAAGACGGTGAGGAAGTGGTCGGTAGGACGTTCTTAATATCATCGTCGGTGAGATATGGATGGATGGAAGGTTATCTTCTTATTTTCCGTTTGATGGGCGCAATGGAGTGAGGGAAGACGACCACAATGGTTGAGTCAAGTTAGTTTGTCCCGAGTTAAAAAGTTAGTTTTATTAAAAATAATCAAAATGGTGGGCATGGATTGGACTATACTAGGCCCAACCAAACAAGATCACGATCCTGTAGATACGGGCTTATAAATCTTTGTTGGTTACTACAACTGACACCCCCTCCCTCAACCTGACCACTTGAGACGTTCGACTAACACAATCAAGTTGGAGATTGAGGAAGCACTCAACGCTTGGGTATACCTTCGGTACCCTTGGCTCATGTCGTCATCTTGTCGCGAGATTTATTTTGCGCATTTCTACACATACATCTATGGTGATGCAGTTTAAAGTTAGATCAACGTGTTTCTTTCGGTCTTATTATGATCTCTAAGTTAGATGTTATCGTTGTTTTTTACTGTGTGCATGAGGCCGGGTAAACTCTCCTTCTCGAGGAGAAAAAAGTATGCTATCATCGTCCATGTCACTTGTGCTAAGCCCAGCAGTAATGAACTCTATTATAATATCTAACCAGTTTGCCATGAGGATGTGGTTCTATCTTACATTCTAGAGATGCTTGGCTGCAAATTGAAGGCTTTCGTGTTTTACCTGTTGTGACAACCGTGCATGCATTTTGTCTTGCTTTCGTTTCTTGTTCTGTTGATTCGTCTGAGGTGTATATCTTCTTCAAACGCGATAGTGCACTCACCGTAGAGTAGACGGTGAGCTCGCCAACCGGTTGGAACTGGGAAGCAAGCGACTAGTGGTTCCTTTGGGTCATGAGCATGTCAAACTTGGATGATGGCTACCCGCTCCAATGAGGACAACCCACTGGGTGGCTTCCCGTGGCAACATTCATGGCCCAGGGCCTGTTCGATTGACACAGAATTGAAGGGGATTGGCAGCAATTGGGGGGGGGGGGGGGTAAATCCCCTACAAGTCAAAACCCCTTAAATCCCCTCCAATTCCGTAAGGAGGGGATGCAACCGGACAAGGCCTGAGTTGAGTGTTCTCAATTTGAAGCTCGTTATGGCAAGTTGCGGCACAAACACATTGGCAGCTAAGGACTGATGCAATTTGCGCCAACACATTTAGCTATCCTGGCTTACTATGTGCATAGCAGTTTTAGGAAGGTTCCTCTCATTATTTATTTGCTTTGGGAACCTTCTAGAAGGAGTTTTTTAGGTTTATCTTTATGTTTTTCCTTTCTCTTTTTTAGTTTTATTTTTCTTTTAAAATGTTCAAAATTTTCAAAATATGTTTTTTTGAAAAAAATATAAATTTTAAAAATTATGTTTTTCCTAATAAAAATAAGATCACTTTTTTAAATAAAATTTACAAACATTTCAAAATTGTTCATGTTTTCACCTAAAACATTTCTGGTTTTTAAATTGAAAACAAAAAACCTTCTTGAAAACTAAACTATGGGAAAAAAATCTTGCTGCTAGGTACGCTTGACTGAGCTCCAAAGGGCTATTCATAATATTTCTTGCAAAATACGAACAAAACTTCAGTTGAGACTTCCTAGGGAAGCCAGACTGGGCCAACCCATTAGCAGGTGTAGCGTGCAACACTTTGGAGAAGTTCTTTTTTTTTGCGCTGTAGATCTTTTTTTACCTTAGTGAATTGATGTTTTTGAAAAAAAATTCAATTCTTGAAAGTAATTTGAAAACACAAACATTTTTGAATCCGTGAACAAAATTGAAAACAAGAACATTTTCAAAATTTTGAACAAGTTTAAGAAAATGTGAATGTTTCTTAAAATTCTGAAACATTTTAAAAAGAAATCTGAAAATACTCAAATATCTTTTAAAAGCACGAGCACTTTTGAATTTATGAAGTAAATTTGAAAATTGGAAAATTTACTGAATTCTGACATTTTTTTTAAATGGGATTGTTTTAAATTTCCAAACATTTTTAAAAAGAACAAACATTTTCGAAAAAATAATTAAAAATATTTTAAATCACAAACATTTTTAAAAAGTTAACCTGAAAAGAAAATGAATTATAAAAAACATAAACAAAAAGAAATAAAAGAAAAACTAAACACTAAACAGTGGTAACAACTAAAACCGGTTCAGGAACCTTTTAGAAGGATCCCAAAACCGGAGTGGAAAACTAGTTCAGGAACCTTGCAGAACGATCCCAAAACCTTATCGTAGTTGTAGAATGGGCTGGTCCATTTAATCGCTCGATGCGCTTGTCTTTGTGCGAAGTGTCGACAATTGGACACTGTGAGCACGCCGGGAGGTCCTATACGGCGCCTTTAGCGCCTGATCTGCTTTGTGGCACTCACGTGAAGGTCCCTAGGCCTCGCCCAACGGAGGCTGGTTCCGCGCGATCCCTCGGCTCGGGATGCAGTCACTTCATCGGGCAGCGGTTAACTGCTCGATGGTTGACCAGTCAACCATTCAGTTTTGAATAAAAACAACGAAAAACAAAACTATCCTAAAACAAATCATGAATTCAAAAAAGTTCACAGTTTTGAATGAAATTTCAGGAAAAAATTTCACAAATAAAAAAAAGACAATTTTGAAAAGAAATCTGGAGTCTCAACAAAGTTTGTACATTTTGATCAAAGCTCATCGATATTGAAAACTAAGTTTCATGGATTTCAAACAAAGTTCATATATTTTAAAAAAAATTCATAGTTTTTGAAAAAATTCACAAATTTGAAAAGAATTCATGGATTTTATAAAATTTCATCAAAAATTAAAAAATACTCATCGATTTTACATAAAAGTTCATCAATTTTGAATTTTGTTTCTCAAATTTGAAAATAATAATTAATGTTTTAAAAAGTTCATGCATTTTGTAAAAATAATGAAATTAAAGAAAAGTAAATAAATAAATAAAATGCAAAAAATAAAATAAATAGGGAAATAAAGAAAAAACAAAATAAAACTGGTAAAAGAAGCATATCAAAAGAAGAAGAAGAATCGGCTGTGAACTGAAGAAAGATTAAAAGGACAAAATGAACTAAGTGGGCACAAGGGTTCAGACGTCGTTGTGGTTAGTGGGGTTCTCATTGGAAGAAAGGTGTCGGGTGCGAATCCCGTGCCCCCCCATTTGAAAATTTGACAGAAAAAATGGGCCACCCATGCAACATCGATAGAGGTTAGAGAGTGCGCACCCGTTTGCGCCGATGCCTTTAACCGCCGCATCAAGTGTCGTATAGGAAATGCCCAACAGGCCATACATAGCCGCTCCCCCACTGAACCGCTACAGTTCCTAGCATTAATTGTCCTGTCAGCTCGCTCATGTTGAGGGGGAAGGTCAACACAAACGAGCCTTAGGCTGGTCATAGTGAGGAGTAACTTATACTAGTATCATGCATATGACACTAGTCTAAGTTATTATCTTTATAGTGCAAAGTAACATACTAGTAGTGTCATATGTAGCTTCATTTAATGGCTTGTAGACTCATCTTGTCTTGGAAAGCATAACATATTATGTTACCACTTCTCATTAACTACATGCTACATAAACAAAAAAAATTCGAAGTGCGCTATGTTACTACCTAAGTTACTCCCACTATGACTAGCCTTAAATAAGGGCGCGGCTATGCCACACTTCAAGCGAGACAGAAGGCGTCTCCCTAATTGGGCCACTTCAGCACGCGAGAGAGGCATGCATAATTTTTCTGTTTTTTTTCATTTTTGTTTGATATTTTTTCCTTTTGTATTTTTATTTCTGTTTATATATTCTAAAAAAATTACATAAAATTTAAAAAATATTAACCAAGGATTTGAAACATGTTAAATTTGTATAGAGAAAATATCTCTGGTGTATACAAAAATATATAAAATGTGTATGAAAATTTTGATCATGTATCTAATCTAAAAATATTAATCTAGCATTCGAAAAAAATTAATCAAGTTTTGCAAAATATTAATCAAGCATTTGAAAAGTGTTAAGTGTGTATAGAAAAAATGTTTGTAATATATACAAAAAATACAATGTGTATAAAAAACGTTGATCATGTATTAAAAAAATATGTGTGATGTATACGAAAAATGTATAACTTGCATAAAGAAATTGAACATAAAGACATAAATTTAAAAATATGTTGACAATGCATCAAAAAATGTTAATTATATATTTCAAAATGCTAAATGTGTATAAAAAATGATCCTGGTATATACCAAAAATGTACAATGTGTATGAAAAAGTAATCATCAAACACAAAAAATTGAACGTCGCCAGCGATCGAAAGAAAAACATGAAACAGGCCGGCCCGGTTTACTATGAGTGAAGAAAACGCTTTAACGAGCGGAAGCTATACTCGCGACAAGTCAAATATAGTATTCGTGGTTAAAATAGAACCTACCCGTCAGTAAGGTGTGCCCGGCATTGAATTCATTCACCCGCTTTGAAGAGCAATGCTAGACCTACTAAAGCTTATAAGGATTTTACGTATTTGCTAATGTGGAGTATTGGGATTGGAAACAGGGTGAGGTAGATGCCCCCCAGTGAAATTCAAGAGTTACTTATAGTTTTAAAAGTTAAGTAACCTTTCGTAGGTGTAGTATTATCACGCTTTGAATTTGGGCTGGGCTGGGCTGGGCTGGCTCAGCCGCTTTCTCTTTTCTAACTCCAACAGACAGCTTTGTGGCCGCAATATGTTGTTGAAATATGAGATGGGCCTAGAGCCCATATGACAATTTCAGATTTGATCTCTAAGGGCCCATGTAGGTGGCATGACAAGGTGGTGGGAAGTTTAGTCCCACCCCGGAAGTGGAAGGAGAGTTGGAGTGGTTTATAAGAGATTCTCTTCCTCATGCTATTGGAGCTTGAGAAGAGATGAGGCCCTTGTGCACTCCTCCTCTGCTCGTCACGACGCGCCGCGGGTTGCGGGATTGAGCCGAGCCGAGCTCACTCCTATGCGCTTCTTTTTGCCGGTCAGGGCGATTAGGACCAGTGTGTTATCAATGCTGTCAATGTCATGCTCATGATTTATCAATCCAAAAACCTAATATGTGTAGGAGTTTTTCGAATTCTGGTTTTGCTGCTGCACTGAAACCGTCGCCGTTTACGGGGACGTACTTTAAGCGTTGGCAGACTAAAACCACCTTATGGCTCACTGCCATGAACGTGTTCTGGGTCGCCGGTGTGACTCCCACAGGAACGATCGCTCCTGATCAGGAGAAGGCGTTCAAGGAGGCCACTATCGTGTTCCTCGGGGCAGTTCTAAGCGTGATTGGAGATAAGCTGGTTGACGCATATTTGCATGTGCAGTCTGCCAAGGACTTCTTTTTGCCGGTCAGGGCTTAGGACCAGTGTGTTATCAATGCTATCAATGTCATGCTCATGATTTATCAATCCAAAAACCTAATATGTGTAGGAGTTTTTCAAATTCTGGTTTTGCTGCTGCACTAAAACCGTCGCTGTTTACAGGGAAGTACTTTAAGCGTTGGCAGACTAAAACCACCTTATGGCTCACTGCCATGAACGTGTTCTGGGTCGCCGGTGTGACTCCCATAGGAACGATCGCTCCTGATCAGGAGAAGGCGTTCAAGGAGGCCACTGTCGTGTTCCTCGGGGCAGTTCTGAGCGTGATTGGAGATAAGCTGGTTGACGCATATTTGCATGTGCGGTCTGCCAAGGACTTGTGGGAGGCGCTCGAATCTAAGTTCGAGGCTGCCGATGCAGGGAGCGAGATATATATTATAGAGCAGTTTCATGATTACAAGATGGTTGAAAACCGTCATGTATTGGAGCAGGCTCATGAGATAATATGCATTGTTAAGGAGCTTGAGCTTCTTAAGTGCGAGTTATCGGGCAAGTTTGTCGCGGGCTGCATAATCGCTAAGCTTCCCAATTCCTGGAGGAACTTTGCCACCACTCTGAAACATCAGAGGCATGAATTCTCTGTGGAGGATGTCATTGGCCATCTGAGTGTTGAGCAGAATTTAAGGGCAAAGGACTCGCACGGAAAAGGGGTCGAAGGAACTTCTGTGGCCAACATGGTGCATCAGAAGAACTTCAATTCCCACAAGCCCAAGGGAAAGAACGGTGTCCAACAGAGTGCCGACTTTAAGAAGAAGGGTAAGAAGACCTTCAAGAAGAACAAGAAGGATGAGGGCTGCTTTACTTGTGGTTCGATTGAACATTGGGCCAACAAGTGCCCAAACAAGTATAAGAAGCAAGGGCAGGACTCCAAGTCTGTCAATATGATTGTGAGAAACAATGAGGGTGGTGCATCTGGGTACGGTAATTTATTTGTTGTATTTTCAGTTTGGCCGTCCACCGATTGGTGGGTCGACACAGGTGCAGGTGTTCATGTGTGTGCTGACATTTCATTGTTTTCTTCTTACCAGGCCACAGGTCACGGGTCCGTACTGATGAGGAATGGCGCGAGTGCTTCTGTTCTTGGTGTTGGCACGGTCGATCTGAAGTTTACTTCGGGAAGGATCGTGCAGCTGAAGAACGTACAGCATGTCCCCGCCATCAAGAAGAACCTCGTTAGTGGCTCCCTTCTATGTAGAGAAGGGTTTAAGTTGGTATTCGAGTCTAATAAATTAGTTGTTACGAAATATGGACTATTTGTTGGAAAGGGTTATGAATGCGGAGGCATGTTCCGCCTTTCTCTTGCAGATCTATGTAATAAAGTCGTGAACAATATTCATTTGAGTGTTAATGAATCTGAAGTATGGCATTCACGTCTTTGTCACATTAGTTTCGGTGTTATGACGCGGCTAGCAAAATCGAATTTAATCCCGAGTTTCACTTTAGCCAAAGGTTCTAAGTGCCATTTGTGTGTGCAATCTAAGCAACCTCGCAAGCCTCATAAGGCAGCAGAGGAGAGACACTTGGCACCACTGGAACTCATACATTCTGATCTTTGTGAGATGAATGGTGTGTTGACTAAAGGTGGAAAGAAATATTTCATGACTTTGATAGATGATTCCACTAGATATTGCTATGTGTATCCGTTAAATACTAAATATGAGGCTCTACACTACTTCAAAATCTATAAGGCAGAAGTTGAGAATCAACTTGAAAAGAAAATTAAACGAGTCCGGTCAGATCGTGGTGGAGAGTACTTCTCGAAAGAGTTTGATGCCTTTTGTGCGGAACACGACATTATTCACGAGAGGAAGCCTCCCTACTCACCCCAGTCAAACGGGGTTGCCGAGCGAAAAAACCGTACTCTAACTGATTTGGTTAACGCCATGTTAGATACGTCGGGTTTATCCAAGGCATGGTGGGGGAGGCTATAATGACATCCTGTCATGTCCTGAATAAAGTTCCGACAAAGGATAACGAGATCACTCCTTACGAGAAGTGGACCAAGAGAAGGACAACACTCTCGTACTTATGTACCTGGGGCTGCTTGGCGAGAGTTAATGTGCCGATCCCCAAAAAGCGTAAGCTTGGACCAAAGACTGTGGACTGCGTTAATTTGGGCTACGCTATGAATAGTGTTGGCTATAGATTTCTAGTAGTGAAATCTGAGGTACCTGACATGAAAGTCGGTACAATTATGGAGTCTAAAGATGCTACATTCTTTGAGGACATTTTTCCCATGAGAGATGTACAAAGCACTTCTAGACAGGAATCTGAGGAGACTCCTGAACCTGCCATTCCGATGGAATATTATAATCAAACACATGATGAAAATCCTGAGGAGGATAATGAGGAATCCCTTGGTAGGGGCAAGAGACAAAGGACTGTAAAGACCTTTGGTGATGATTTCTTCATATACCTCGTGGAGGATAATCCCACTTCTATTTCAGAAGTGTATGCATCTCCAGAAACTGACTACTGGAAGGATGCGGTCCATAGCGAGATGGATTCCATCATGGCTAACGGGACTTAGGAGCTTACTGAACGTCCTTATGGTTGCAAACCATTGGGATGCAAGTGGGTGTTCAAGAAGAAGCTTAGGCCCGATGGTACGATAGAAAAGTACAAGGCTAGGCTTGTGGCCAAGGGCTACGCCCAGAAAGAAGAAGAAGATTTCTTCGACACTTATTCACCTGTGGCCAGACTGATCACCATTCGAGTATTACTCTCGTTGGCGGCCTCGCATGGTCTTCTCATTCATCAGATGGATGTTAAGATGGCTTTCCTGAACGGAGAGCTAAAGGAGGAAATCTATATGCAACAGCCTGATGGCTTTGTGATGGATGGTCAGGAAGGAAAAGTGTGTAAGTTGGTGAAATCTTTGTATGGCCTGAGACAAGCGCCTAAGCAATGGCATGACAAGTTTAATGAAACGTTGACATCTGTTGGCTTTAATTTTGTTGTTAATGAGGCTGACAAATGTGTATACTATCGCTATGGTGGGGGTGAAGGAGTTATACTGTGTTTGTATGTTGATGACATACTGATATTTGGGACTAATCTCAAGTTAATCGAGGAGGTTAAGTCTTTCCTATCTCAGAACTTTGAGATGAAGGACCTTGGAGTGGCTGATGTTACCTTGAACATCAAGCTATTGAGAGATGATGAGAGTGGGATTACACTTTTGCAATCCCATTATGTTGAGAAGGTGTTGAGTCATTTTGGATATTCGGACTACAAACCATCTCAACCACCATATGATTCTAGTGTGCTGATTCGAAAGTCTAAAGGCACAGCTATAGATCAATTGAGATACCCTCAGATTGTTGGTTCACTACAGTATCTAGCGAGCGTAACAAGGCCTGACATCGCATTTGCTATTACCAAACTGAGCCGATTTGTTTCCAAACCGGGTGATGTACATTGGCGTGCTCTTGAGAGAGTTATGCGCTATCTGAAAGGTACTATGAACTATGGACTTCACTATACCGGATACCCGTCGGTACTTGAAGGGTATAGTGATGCGAATTGGATCTCTGATGCTGATGAGATGAAGGCCACAACTGGGTATATATTTACTCTTGGAGGTGGTGCTGTTTCCTGGAAGTCTTGCAAACAAACGATCTTAACAAGATCAACAATGGAAGCAGAATTAACAGCATTAGACACATCGGGCGGCGAAGCAGAATGACTTCGAGATCTGTTGATGGACTTGCCAGTGGTTGAGAAGCCGGTTCCGGCCATCCTTATGAACTGTGAAAATCAAATAGTTATTGTCAAGGTGAAGAGTTCAAAGGACAACATGAAGTCCAACAAACACATAAGAATGAGATTGAAAGCTGTCAGAAAATTGAGGAACTCCGGAGTGATAGCGTTGGATTATATTCAAACGGCTAAGAATCTGGCAGATCCCTTTACTAAAGGGCTATCACGTGTTGTGATAGATAAGGCATCAAGGGAGATGGGTATGAGTATTGGAAATATGCCCTAGAGGCAATAATAAAAGGATTATTATTATATTTCCTTGTTCATGATAATTGTCTTTTATTCATGCTATAATTGTGTTATCCGGAAATCGTAATACATGTGTGAATACATAGACACCAACATGTCCCTAGTAAGCCTCTAGTTGACTAGCTCGTTGATCAACAGATAGTCATGGTTTCCTGACTATGGACATTGGATGTCATTGATAACGAGATCACATCATTAGGAGAATGATGTGATGGACAAGACCCAATCCTAAACATAGCACAAGATCGTATAGTTCGTTTGCTAGAGTTTTTCCAATGTCAAGTATCTTTTCCTTAGATCATGATATCGTGTAACTCCCGGATACCGTAGGAGTGCTTTGGGTGTACCAAACGTCACAACATAACTAGGTGACTATAAAGGTATACTATGGGTATCTCCGAAAGTATCTGTTGGGTTGACGCGGATCAAGACTGGGATTTGTCACTCCATATGACAGAGAGGTATCTCTGGGCCCACTCGGTAATGCATCATCATAATGAGCTCAAAGTGACCAAGTGTCTGGTCACGGGATCATGAATTACGGTACGAGTAAAGTGACTTGCCGGTAACGAGATTGAACGAGGTATTGGGATACCGACGATCGAATCTCGGGCAAGTAACGTACCGATTGACAAAGAGAATTGTATACGGGATTGCTTGAATCCTCAACATCGTGGTTCATCCGATGAGATCATCGAGGAGCATGTGGGAGCCAACATGGGTATCCAGATCCCGTTGTTGGTTATTGACCAGAGAGTCATCTCGGTCATGTCTACATGTCTCCCGAACCCGTAGGGTCTACACACTTAAGGTTCGGTGACGCTAGGGTTGTAGAGATATGAGTATGCAGTAACCCAAAAGTTGTTCGGAGTCCCGGATGAGATCCCGGATGTCATGAGGAGTTCCGGAATGGTCCGGAGGTGAAGAATTATATATAGGAGGTGCAGTTTCGGCCATCGGGAGAGTTTCGGGGGTCAGCGGTATTGTACCGGGACCACCGGAAGGGTCCCGGGGTCCACCGGGTGGGGCACCCATTCCGGAGGGCCTCATGGGCTGAAGTGGGGAGGGAACCAGCCCATAGTGGGCTGGTGCGCCCCCCCCCTTGGGCCCCCCATGCGCCTAGGGTTGGGAACCCTAGGGGAGGGGGCGCCTCCACTTGCCTTGGGGGGCACTCCACCCCCTTGGCCGCTGCCCCCCTAGGAGATCCCATCTCCTAGGGCCGGCGCACCCCCTAGGGGGCCTATATAAAGGGGGGGAGGGCAGCCGCACCCTGAAGCCTTGGCGCCTCCCTCTCCCCTGTCACACCTCTCCCTCTCGCAGAAGCTCGGCGAAGCCCTGCTGCGATCACTGCTGCATCCACTACCACGCCGTCATGCTGCTGGATCTCCGTCAACCTCTCCTTCCCCCTTGCTGGATCAAGAAGGAGGAGACGTCATCCGCTCCGTACGTGTGTTGAACGTGGAGGTGCCGTCCGTTCGGCACTTGGTCATTGGTGATTTGGATCACGGCGAATACGACTCCATCATCCCCGTTCTCTTGAACGCTTCCGCTCACGATCTACAAGGGTATGTAGATGCACTCCCCTCTCGTTGCTAGATGACTCCATAGATAGATCTTGGTGAAACGTAGAGAATTTTTTTGTTTTCTGCAACGTTCCCCAACAGTGGCATCATGAGCTAGGTCTATTCGTAGTTACTATGCACGAGTAGAACACAAAGTAGTTGTGGGCGTCGATATTGCCAATTTGCTTGCCGTTACTAGTCTTATCTTGATTCGGCGGCATCGTGGGATGAAGCGGCCCGGACCAACCTTACATGTACGCTTACGTGAGACCGGTTCCACCGACTAACATGCACTAGTTGCATAAGGTGGCTGGCGGGTGTCTGTCTCTCCCACTTTAGTCGGATTGGATTCGATGAACAGGGTCCTTATGAAGGGTAAATAGAAATTGGCAATTCACGTTGTGGTTTTGGCGTAGGTAAGAAAACGTTCTTGCTAGAACCCTATTGCAGCCACGTAAAAAACTTGCAACAACAATTAGAGGACGTCTAACTTGTTTTTGCAGCAAGTGTTTTGTGATGTGATATGGCCAAAGTTGTGATGAATGATATATATGTGATGTATGAGATCATGTTCTTGTAATAGGAATCACGACTTGCATGTCGATGAGTATGACAACCGGCAGGAGCCATAGGAGTTGTCTTTATTTTTTTGTATGACCTGCGTGTCATTGAGAAACGCCATGTAAATTACTTTACTTTATTGCTAAATGTGTTAGCAATAGTAGTAGAAGTAATAGTTGGCGAGCAACTTCATGGAGACACGATGATGGAGATCATGGTGTCATGCCGGTGACAAGATGATCATGGAGCCCCAAGATGTAGATCAAAGGAAGCTATATGATACTGGCCATATCATGTCACTATTATTTGATTGCATGTGATGTTTATCATGTTTTTTACATCTTGTTTACTTAGAACAACGGTAGTAAATAAGATGATCCCTCATAATAATTTCAAGAAAGTGTTCCCCCTAACTGTGCACCGTTGCGACAGTTCGTTGTTTCGAAGCACCACGTGATGATCGGGTGTGATAGATTCCAATGTTCACATACAACGGGTGTAAGACAGATTGACACATGCAAACACTTAGGTTGACTTGACGAGCCTAGCATGTACAGACATGGCCTCGGAACACAGAAGACCGAAAGGTCGAGCATGAGTCGTATAGAAGATACGATCAACATAAAGATGTTCATCGATGTTGACTAGTCCGTCTCACGTGATGATCGGACACGGCCTAGTTAACTCGGATCATGTTATACTTAGATGACTGGAGGGATGTCTATCTGAGTGGGATTTCATTGAATAATTTGATTAGATGAACTTAATTATCATGAACTTAGTCTAAAATCTTTACAACATGTATTATAGATCAAATGGCCAACGTTGTCCTCAACTTCAACGCGTTCCTAGAGAAAACCAAGCTGAAAGACGATGGTAGCAACTATACGGACTGGGTCCGGAACCTGAGGATCATCCTCATAGCTGCCAAGAAAGATTATGTCCTACAAGCACCGCTAGGTGAAGCACCTGCTCTCCCTGCAAATCAAGACGTTATGAATGCTTGGCAGACACGTGCTGATGATTACTCCCTCGTTCAGTGCGGCATGCTTTACAGCTTAGAACCGGGGCTCCAAAAGCGTTTTGAGAGACACGGAGCATATGAGATGTTCGAAGAGCTGAAAATGGTTTTTCAAGCTCATGCCCGGGTCGAGAGATATGAAGTCTCCGACAAGTTCTTCAGCTGTAAGATGGAGGAAAACAATTCTGTCAGTGAGCACATACTCACTATGTCTGGGTTACATAACCGCTTGACTCAGCTGGGAGTTAATCTCCCGGATGACGCGGTCATTGACAGAATCCTTCAGTCGCTTCCACCGAGCTACAAGAGCTTTGTGATGAACTTCAATATGCAGGGGATGGAAAAGACCATTCCTGAAGTATTTGCAATGCTGAAATCAGCAGAGGTAGAAGTCAAAAAGGAACATCAAGTGTTGATGGTGAATAAAACCACTAAGTTCAAGAAAGGCAAGGGTAAGAAGAACTTCAAGAAGGACGGCAAGGGAGTTGTCGCGCCCGGTAAGCAAGCTGCCGGGAAGAAGCCAAAGAATGGACCCAAGCCCGAGACTGAGTGCTTTTATTGCAAGGGAAGTGGTCATTGGAAGCGGAACTGCCCCAAATACTTAGCGGATAAGAAGGCCGGCATCACGAAAGGCATATGTGATATACATGTAATTGATGTGTACCTTACCAGTACTCGTAGTAGCTCCTGGGTATTTGATACCGGTGCAGTTGCTCACATTTGTAACTCAAAGCAGGAGCTGCGGAATAAGCGGAGACTGGCGAAGGACGAGGTGACGATGCGCGTCGGGAATGGTTCCAAGGTCGATGTGATCGCCGTCGGCACGCTACCTCTACATTTACCTACGGGATTAGTTTTAAACCTCAATAATTGTTATTTAGTGCCAGCTTTGAGTATGAACATTGTATTTCATTCGAGATGGCTACTCATTTAAATCCGAGAATAATGGTTGTTCTATTTATATGAGAGATATGTTTTATGGTCATGCTCCGATGGTGAATGGTTTATTCTTAATGAATCTCGAGCGTAATGCTACACATATTCATAGTGTGAATACCAAAAGATGTAAGGTTGATAATGATAGTCCCACATACTTGTGGCACTGCCGCCTTGGTCACATAGGTGTCAAACACATGAAGAAGCTCCGTGCAGATGGACTTTTAGAGTCTCTTGATTATGAATCATTTGACACGTGCGAACCATGCCTCATGGGTAAAATGACCAAGACTCCGTTTTCAGGAACAATGGAGCGAGCAACCAACTTATTGGGAATCATACATACTGATGTGTGCGGTCCAATGAGTGTTGAGGCTCGCGGTGGCTATCGTTATGTTCTCACCCTCACTGATGACTTGAGTAGATATGGGTATGTCTATTTAATGAAACACAAGTCTGAGACCTTTGAAAAGTTCAAGGAATTTCAGAGTGAGGTTGAGAATCAACGTGACAGGAAAATCAAGTTCTTGCGATCAGATCATGGGGGAGAATACTTGAGTCACGAATTTGGCACACACTTAAGAAAATGTGGAATAGTTTCACAACTCACGCCGCCTGAAACACCTCAGCGTAATGGTGTGTCCGAACATCGTAATCGCACTCTATTAGATATGGTGCAATCTATGATGTCTCTTACCGATTTACCGCTATCATTTTGGGGCTATGCTTTAGAGACTGCCGCATTCACTTTAAATAGGGCTCCATCAAAATCCGTTGAGACGACACCGTATGAATTATGGTTTGGGAAAAAACCTAAGCTGTCGTTTCTAAAAGTTTGGGGATGCGATGCTTATGTCAAGAAACTTCAACCTGAAAAGCTTGAACCCAAGTCAGAAAAATGCGTCTTCATAGGATACCCTAAAGAAACTATTGGGTATACCTTCTACCCCGGATACGAAGGCAAGATCTTTGTTGCCAAGAATGGATCCTTTCTAGAGAAAGAGTTTCTCTCGAAAGAAGTAAGTGGGAGGAAAGTAGAACTTGATGAAGTATTACCTCTTGAACCAGAAAGTGGCGCAACTCAAGAAAATGTTCCTGAGGTGCCTGCACCGACTAGAGAGGAAGTTAATGATGATGATCATGAAACTTCAGATCAAGTTGCTACTGAACTTCGTAGGTCCACAAGGACATGTTCCGCACTAGAGTGGTACGGCAACCCTGTCTTGGAAATCATGTTGTTAGACAACGGTGAACCTTCGAACTATGAAGAAGCGATGGCGGGCCCGGATTCCGACAAATGGCTGGAAGCCATGAAATCCGAGATAGGATCCATGTATGAAAACAAAGTATGGACTTTGACTGACTTGCCCGTTGAGCGGCGAGCCATAGAAAATAAATGGATCTTTAAGAAGAAGACAGACGCGGATGGTAATGTGACCATCTATAAAGCTCGGTTTGTCGCTAAGGGTTATCGACAAGTTCAAGGGGTTGACTACGATGAGACTTTCTCACCCGTAGCGAAGCTGAAGTCCGTCCGAACCATGTTAGCAATTGCCGCATTCTATGATTATGAGATATGGCAAATGGACGTCAAAACGGCATTCCTTAATGGTTTCCTTAAGGACGAATTGTATATGATGCAGCTGGAAGGTTTTGTCGATCCTAAGAATGCTGACAAGGTGTGCAAGCTCCAATGCTCGATTTATGGGCTGGTGCAAGCATCTCGGAGTTGGAACATTCGCTTTGATGAGATGATCAAATCGTTTGGGTTTATGCAGACTTATGGAGAAGCCTGCGTTTACAAGAAAGTGAGTGGGAGCTCTGTAGCATTTCTCATATTATATGTAGATGACACACTTTTGATGGGAAATGATATAGAACTTTTGGACAGCATTAAGGCCTACTTGAATAAAAGTTTTTCAATGAAGGACCTTAGAGAAGCTGCTTATATATTAGGCATCAAGATCTATAGAGATAGATCAAGACACCTCATAGGTCTTTCACAAAGCACATACCTTGATAAGATATTGAAGAAGTTCAATATGGATCAGTCTAAGAAGGGGTTCTTGCCTGTGTTGCAAGGTGTGAAATTGAGCTCAGCTCAATGTCCGACCACGGCAGAAGATATAGAAGAGATCAGTGTCATCCCCTATGCCTCAGCCATAGGGTCTATTATGTATGCCATGCTGTGTACCAGGCCTGATGTAAACCTTGACGTAAGTTTGGTAGGAAGGTACCAAAGTAATCCCGGCAAGGAACACTGGACAGCGGTCAAGAATATCCTGAAGTACCTGAAAAGGACTAAGGACATGTTTCTCGTTTATGGAGGTGACGAAGAGCTTGTCGTAAAGGGTTACATCGACGCTAGCTTCGACACAGATCTGGATGACTCTAAGTCACAAACCGGATACATGTATATGTTGAATGGTGGAGCAGTAAGCTGGTGCAGCTGCAAGCAGAGCGTCGTGGCGGGATCTACATGTGAAGCGGAGTACATGGCAGCCTCGGAGGCAGCGCATGAAGCAATTTGGGTGAAGGAGTTCATCACCGACCTAGGAGTCATACCTAATGCGTCGGGGCCGATCAAACTCTTCTGTGACAACACTGGAGCTATTGCACTTGCCAAGGAGCCCAGGTTTCACAAGAAGACCAGGCACATCAAGCGTCGCTTCAACTCCATTCGTGAAAATGTTCAAGATGCAGACATAGATATCTGTAAAGTACATACGGATCTGAATGTCGCAAATCTGTTGACTAAACCTCTCCCTCGGGCAAAACATGGTCAACACTAGAACTCTATGGGTGTTCGATTCATCACAATGTAACTAGATTATTGACTCTAGTGCAAGTGGGAGACTGTTGAAAATATGCCCTAGAGGCAATAATAAAAGGATTATTATTATATTTCCTTGTTCATGATAATTGTCTTTTATTCATGCTATAATTGTGTTATCCGGAAATCGTAATACATGTGTGAATACATAGACACCAACATGTCCCTAGTAAGCCTCTAGTTGACTAGCTCGTTGATCAACAGATAGTCATGGTTTCCTGACTATGGACATTGGATGTCATTGATAACGAGATCACATCATTAGGAGAATGATGTGATGGACAAGACCCAATCCTAGACATAGCACAAGATCGTATAGTTCGTTTGCTAGAGTTTTTCCAATGTCAAGTATCTTTTCCTTAGACCATGAGATCGTGTAACTCCCGGATACCGTAGGAGTGCTTTGGGTGTACCAAACGTCACAACGTAACTGGGTGACTATAAAGGTATACTATGGGTATCTTCGAAAGTATCTGTTGGGTTGACGCGGATCAAGACTGGGATTTGTCACTCCATATGACGGAGAGGTATCTCTGGGCCCACTCGGTAATGCATCATCATAATGAGCTCAAAGTGACCAAGTGTCTGGTCATGGGATCATGCATTACGGTACGAGTAAAGTGACTTGCTGGTAACGAGATTGAACGAGGTATTGGGATACCGACGATCGAATCTCGGGCAAGTAACGTACCGATTGACAAAGGGAATTGTATACGGGAATGCTTGAATCCTCGACATCGTGGTTCATCCGATGAGATCATCGAGGAGCATGTGGGAGCCAACATGGGTATCCAGATCCCGCTGTTGGTTATTGACCGGAGAGTCGTCTCGGTCATGTCTACATGTCTCCCGAACCCGTAGGGTCTACACACTTAAGGTTCGGTGACGCTAGGGTTGTAGAGATATGAGTATGCAGTAACCCGAAAGTTGTTCGGAGTCCCGGATGAGATCCCGGATGTCATGAGGAGTTCCGGAATGGTCCGGAGGTGAAGAATTATATATAGGAAGTGCAGTTTCGGCCATCGGAAGAGTTTCGGGGGTCAGCGGTATTGTACCGGGACCACCGGAAGGGTCCCGGGGGTCCACCGGATGGGGCCACCCATTCTGGAGGGCCTCATGGGCTGAAGTGGGGAGGGAACCAGCCCATAGTGGGTTGGTGCCCCCCCCTTAGGCCCCCCATGCGCCTAGGGTTGGGAACCCTAGGGGAGGGGGCGCCTCCACTTGCCTTGGGGGGCACTCCACCCCTTTGGCCGCCGCCCCCCTAGGAGATCCCATCTCCTAGGGCCTGCGCACCCCCTAGGGGGCCTATATAAAGGGGGGGGGAGGGAGGGCAGCCGCACCCTGAAGCCTTGGCGCCTCCCTCTCCCCTGTTACACCTCTCCCTCTCGCAGAAGCTCGGCGAAGCCCTGCTGCGATCACTGTTGCATCCACCACCACGCCGTCGTGCTGCCGGATCTCCTTCAACCTCTCCTTCCCCCTTGCTGGATCAAGAAGGAGGAGACATCATCCGCTCCGTACGTGTGTTGAACGCGGAGGTGCCGTCCGTTTGGCACTTGGTCATCGGTGATTTGGATCACGGCGAATACGACTCCATCATCCCCGTTCTCTTGAACGCTTCCGCTCGCCATCTACAAGGGTATGTAGATGCACTCCCCTCTCGTTGCTAGATGACTCCATAGATAGATCTTTGTGAAACGTAGAGAATTTTTTTTGTTTTCTGCAACGTTCCCCAACAATGAGACCCACATGAGTTGCCATGGTAGTAACCCAACCTTTGTGATCGGAGATCCCGTGAAGTAGGACCTGGGAAAACGAGCCAGTGGTGAACTGAGGAGAGTAACTTTACTAACCCACTCCGTTAGAGATGCAATACTCTTGGAAACTGTATGGAAGGATGACTACTGTCTTAATGTGTTCCAAGGCTTATATGCATAAGCAAGATGCTATCCTACAGAGCGATCTTTGGAGGAACACACCTATATGAGCCCGACTGTTGGTCACAGTCTATGAGATTAGGGTGATCTCTAACAAGCTCATGAACAGGCCAGGAGTGTGACTAATGTGCTCCACCCGAGGGGTCGGCCTTCGGCAGCCTCGTATCAGTGAGACTTGTGGTGAAACTTTTTGACGCCAAACTGACAATTCAAGGTATAGTCCATTGTTCAGTTGTGAAAGAGTGTAACTACTTGGTCTAGGTGGAGCTCAACCTTAATCGGTCTCCACTAAGATGCTGGTATATCAAAACAGCGTTTGGAACAAAGGACAAACTGGGCCCCTGAGATCTGGTGGGGGATTGTTGAAATATGAGATGGGCCTAGAGCCCATATGACAATTTCAGATTTGATCTCTAAGGGCCCATGTAGGTGGCATGACAAGGTGGTGGGAAGTTTAGTCCCACCCCGAAAGTGGAAGGAGAGTTGGAGTGGTTTATAAGGGATTCTCTTCCTCATGCTATTGGAGCTTGAGAAGAGATGAGGCCCTCGCGCTCGCCTCGCCACGCCACGCCACGACGCACCGCGCCGCGCCGCGGGTTGCGGGATTGAGCCGAGCCGAGCTCACTCCTATGCGCTTCTTTTTGCCGGTCAGGAACGGAGAGTCTTTGACAGGTGGGGCCATGATCTGAGACGTCGGATCGTGGGCTACCGACTTGGACGTGGGTTCAGCCCACGTCTCTCCACGCGCAGCCGCACATATATATGTGGGGCGCTGCCAACCCTAGCCGCCACGAAACAGAACGCATCTCCGCCTCCACGCCCGCGTCGTTCCTCTGCTGCTGCTGCCGCCGGCGACTCCGTCCCGTTCACCGCGTACACGGTTGACGGGAGAGCAGGCCTCCGAAACCCCGCCTCTCCGGATCCTGTACGGGAGAGGGGCGATTAGGTTTTTGGGTAGCGACTACGCGACTGCTCGCTTCTGTTCATCTACGTCCACATCACCTTCGTCGTCACCATGTCGACCGACGCCGACCGTGCCGCCGCTGAGAAGGCCGAGGCCGACAAGAAGGCCGCCGAGGATGCCGCGGCTACTGCTGCCGCCACTGCCGCCGCATGGCCGATTGGAGGGTATACATCGTTTATCCCTCTCATGTTTCTTTCTGTTGTAGTAGTACTAGCGATATGCGTAGATGTTTCTACTATATGCGTAGTACATGCTCTGTTAGATCGTAACGAGTGTGTTATCAATGCTGTCAATGTCATGCTCGTGATTTATTCATGGATTAATTTAATCGGAAAACTGTCTATTTTCTTATCATATGTGCAGCAACTCCACATGTTCTTCTGTCGATTCTAAAATAATAATAAATCTTCTTCTTTCTACGTTCGTCTACAAGGAAAAGAATAATCACTACTCCTCATCTATCAAGCGAAGGTACCACATGTCGGCAGCAGGAGGTAGCTTATTACCAGTAGTTAATTAAGTAGAGCACGTACCAATCAAGCTACGACCTTTGAAGTGCATGGCTTCTTTCCAACAAGCATGAAACAAACATCTGGCCCAGCTAGCTAGCTAGCTAGTAGGCACCACCTGAGCTGATCGTGAGATCACGTCGGCCATGGGATTGCTCAACTCCTTATTCCACAACAAAAGTGTGCCCTAGTACTCTTGCAGATATTTACTTTCCAGGTTGGCTCAACTCTATTCAGCAACAAAAGTGCACTTTCTTCACCAAAAGCACTCCATTAATCATCCTGTCCCCCGGGTAAAATTTTCCACTCACTTTTTGATGGGATTCTAATCCAATGAAAATCTCTCAGTAGATCTCGGGCACTCGTGGTTAAAATCCTTGATCAGTCGCTACTGGTTCGGCCCAGCGATAGAGACAATTGTGCGTCGTTCTATTCCTGGAGGTGTCATTGTTGGAGCACCTATCATAGTATCTAAGGTTGTCATCATTGATGGTTATTGTTGTTGTTTGTTGCAGCTGTTTTGTTGGTGACTTTTTTCCTCTCCCTTTTGTAAGAATTTAGTTGTGTGCATCCTCGATGTTAGATCGTGAGTCATGTTGATGCAGAGGCATGATGTAATTGATATCTTCTCGATATTAATATATGGAATCATTTATCAAAAAGAAATGAAGTGATCGCTCCAGCTTGCCGGAGCTTCAGTCCACAACCAACTCATTTTTTTTCCGTCTTAGAAATCTCTAACAGACAACCACAATTTGAGAACGAAAAGTAGTCAACTTAATACGAATTGATCAAAATGTCTGGCATTCATATAGTAATTCCATTTCTTCCTCTCTCTATGTTTGAGATCGATTTAAGAACACAAAAATCACCGCCCTAACATCTTTCTACCTATCACATGTCGGCAACATGAGCTACGAGTAGCTTAAGTATTAAGTGCTGTAGTCGATATCGATCAATCGCTAGAAGCTATCACGCGCTTTGCCGCACCATTCTTGGTGGTCTTATCATGGCTAGCCACTGGGTTGTGGGCTTTAGTTATTACTGGGCTTGGTGTTTTTTCTTGCAATGGTGCTGTCCTTCACTTTTGTTGGAGGCATAATTCAGATGTGACGGAAAATACAGTGTTAGTTACATGTGACATGTGTGCTACCGGAAATTCAAACACACAAGGTCGACCACAGAGGCAGATGACTATGCTCCCAGCAGGTAACAAAGTAGTACTAGCGTCACGTGAGATGCAAAGGGACATATACACGTCACTCATAACTACACTTGGGCCCGACAACCATTCACAAATGGGCCACCCACTTACAATCGGGCCCCAATGCAGGCTGTGTCCTAGCCTCGATGCACCACAAGCTTCCCTTTCCACGGAGCATTTTGATGTGGTGACATGTGAATAAAAGTAGTAGTTGCAGTGATATATGCATCGCGGATTTTGATGTCCAAACAGGACATCTTGCGAGCTTATTTCCAATATGAAACATATAGCCTAGGTATAGCTAGCGGGCAACTGAACTGAACTGTTAGATTTCAAGAGAACACACGCGCGCATGTGATCGATGCATGTGATCGAGCTTAATACGTATGCATTGTGTGCATGGTGCATGCATGCAGAAGATTGATGGATTAGCTAGTTATATATAGTAGAAAAAGGAAAATTTGTAGCTGCATGCATGCAGAAGGAATGGAAGGGAGGGGCAATATACCCAAGAGCATCTTTAGCGGATCCCCTAAAATCAAGCGAAACTGGTTTTACGGGTTGCAATTTCATCAGGCGGAACAAATACACAATATGGTATTCGATAATTCAAAAAACTACTCACAGGAATTTGTTTAGTGAGATCGCGCGACAGTTCATCAAACATAGTTCACAAACGGAGACGAACAACAAAGAGAGTTCATACAAAGTACAAACCAAACCCTAGATAAATAAAACCCTAAACCCTAGGTTTCATGGATCGAACTCGTTGCGATGCGGGGTGTTCTCGATGTTGAGGTAGAACTGCACAGCGGAGGTGCGCTACGCTCACACAAACATGTGCTCCTCCCACGCTTCCTCCCAGAGGCGCATAGCATCTAGGTCACCGATTGTCGCCGCCTTCTTGGCCTCCAAAAGGGCCGCCATGGTCTCGTGGGTCCGCACTACATATGGCGTAATGTGCTTGTCGAGCACATCCCAGCCGCCGCGCACCCCCCTCCCACTGCTCCAGGAGAGGCGTCCACGGTCCCGTGCCTGCTTGGACCACGCCGCCTTGCACTCGTCGTCCTCGTCACTCCACGACACGGTGTTTCTCGACCTTCTGGGCTCTGCATCGTGCATGTGAGGCTGCGGGGGCAATGGGTGCCAGGCATGCTTGCTCGGAGGCACACCCCCACGACTCCCACCCACCCCG
>NC_041382.1:720837327-720858828 GCF_002162155.2 Triticum dicoccoides | reverse complement strand
TGACAAAATGGTGCGGAGAGGAGCGAGAAATTGCTCGCCTGACTTGGCTAAGGCAAGCGGCGAAGGAGATGAAACGCGGTGAGGGAATCAGGGAGGCTAAACCTATATGTCCCCTCGGTACCGTTCATATAGTGAAAGAGGGGATCCTTATCCGGTGCACCGGATATTTTTATCCGGGTCCGGCTAATATGCGGTGGTTGTTCAGGCGAAAAAAAACTCTCAAAACCGCATATCGGTCGGAATTTTTCGGGTTGGGGACTTTCTAGGGGATCTACTAGAGATGCTCTAAGCTAGATAGCTAATGCGGTTTGCTAGTCTGGAAAGAAGAAGAAAGTCGGACATGGGCTATCTAATTTGGTTAATTTGTTAGGGCATCATTGCATAGCACGGACGAAATTATGAGCTTCTCTATTTTTTGTCGGGTAAAAGGAGTTTTATTTTGATATCATAGAGATACAGTCGAGTGGTAAAAAATTATCAATACATGGTGGTCTTGGTGCAACCAAAATGCCGTGGTGTGCTCTTTTTTTTTTCAAAAAGGACCAGATCTACTATAAAAGTTCATCGACAGTACAAAAAATCTCAAATGTAATAAAAATTATATCAAAATTCTGGGAACACAGAGCCGCCAGCCCTATTTTGATCCTTAATAATTTTCTATAAAATAAACTTCCTATCCACCATTAAAGTTATAATCTCAGTAATATGATGATCATATGCCAAAGGGCCTCCGAGGAGTCCTGAACAAATGATTGGGAGGTTCTCTGTTAGCCTCCCTATCTCAGCCTCCCTCTCGACGAAAGATGATGTGTCGCTGCACACGAGCTGCATCCTTTATCTCGGCAATGATGTGACTATACACATCCTTGTAGTTACCAACTTTCCATGTATGCTCAGTTGGCACCTAGTGTACAATAAAGTAAAGTGGTGTAGTGTATGGGCCGGTGTAGTTGGATGGAAAAGAAATATATGCCCAGCTACTACCTAGCTATATGGCCGGGTTGATAAAAGTTCTTTGTTTCCTTCTTTCTGATACAGATTGGGGTAATGGAGGGGAAAGGCTACAAGCTTAGCTGTCTAGTGTAGTCGATCAATCTAGTGGATCCCAAACCAAACAGACAAATTAGTGAGTACCTAGGAAATAGTTGCCCACATACCGAAAATTGTTTTTGGAGGCCGAGCGCTCCATGGAGGCCATCTTAAAAAAAAAATCAATACTTGTCAAAATTCATACTTTTACGTTTCAAAAAAAAACTGAAAAAACTACATATATACATGAAGACATAATGCACATGTGCGTAAATTTTCATGATGCAATACACTGAAATGAGAGTTGTGTAGAAGAAAAAAAAACAAATCCATGGCTTTTCAGCAATACGTTCGTCCTCAGAATCCATAAATTTGTATTTGTACAGGTCACAATTCAAGTTATTTTATCTTGAATTTTTACACACACACATATACATTTCATCCCCATATACATGCTTTTTTAGATATATTTTTGAAACCAAAAATTTTGTGATTTTTTTAATTTTTTCAAAATTTTCTGCCTCCATGGAGCCCGGTCATCAGAACACCGTACTTCCCCAAAATACATTTTCTCCCCTACCCCCTACACCACCAGCCGAACTACCGGCTCTCATTACCCGTGGCTAGTGGGTGGGCATTGTCACGCACCGCCTCACCGACCGGCTAAGATGAGGCGCCTCCAGCCGTCCCCCGCTCCCCATCTTCAGTCCTAGCGGCCACACCGCCGTTTGCACCCGTGTTGTTAATCAACGGCGATCTTAGAGCATTTCTAGCAGATCCCCTAAAACACCTCTGGCCCAAAAAATTCTGGCCGATATACAACTTTAGGCCTCTTTTTGGCCTAAAGAGCCACTGCATATCGGACGCACCGGATAAGCACCCCATCGCACACTATATGAGCGGTACTAGGGGCATATAGGGTTAGCCTCCCTGATCCCCTCTGCCGTGTTTTATCTCCTCCACCGCTAGGCTTAGCCAAGTCCGATGAGTAATTTCTCGCTCCTTTCTGCACCATTTTCTCATAGTCCGGCAGATTGATGGCCTTCAGACCTGACAAATTTGAAATTATCCAGTATCATTTTGCGTACCTGTTGCGGCTGACAAATTTGCAACCGGTAAAACTCAAGTCTGGGGTAACTTAGCCGGGACGAAACATGTAAGGACAAAATTAACAGTAATTTGACTCAGTCGTACACGCATGCATGCACACAGTAAAATATGTTCTTGGTCGTACCCACAGGACGCGTGTAGGCATGCAGCATCATCCATCTCCTTGTTTAATCAGTCTATCTATCTATTACTTACGCAGTAGCAGATCGTTGTCACATCGACCATGGCCATGGCCACGGGCAATGCACGCGACTTTCGAGGCAGCGCGAGCGAACGCCGCGCCTAGTGGGCGTACGAAAGGACTTTGATTAATCTTCTCCGATCAGTCCCAATCATACTATATGTAGGTTTTGATCAGGCTTAGCGTATGGGCAACAGCTTCTTCTCCTTGTTTTAATATGCCCAATTAGTGCACCTGGCTGGCTGCTAGCTAGCTAGGCACGTAGTAGTAGTAGCTTTGCTATTAGATCACAGTTGGTTTCAACCGGTCATGTGATAGATGCCTTGTACTATGTGACCTTTGATGCTCAATCTAGCGCTGTGCTTACAGTCTTAATTGTCGAAAAGGGCGCTACAATTTGATTGATTAAAGTAGAAGTAGTGCACAGGCGATACTCCTACCTTTCGCTGTTGTAGACCAGGGAAAACATTGTAGTAGCAGCTTTTGGCTGTCTTCTTCTACTAGTATCTCTAGCCTAATTAAGACGCCTCGAAAAGATATACTCCTACAAGTATAGCATTTTAGGTTTATACCCTTTCTTCTTCTATTTCTAGCCACTTGACTCGTTATGGGCTTATGGCGCCACGAAAAGATGCACCACTGTAGATATATCCTTCTATCTATTTTGTTGATAAGAAGGAGTGTAGAATAAAAATTCCCAGTATGCATATGTGTTAAGGATGAGGTAGGGCCACAATCCAAGAGCAATGCATGCATGCAACCATGCATGTAAGCCGGATCTAAGAGTAATAGGCAAACTAAAAAGAAACATGGAGGAGGGTATCTATTTTGCTGATAAGGAGGAGCATATATATGTACTTGGCAATGTCATGCAAGGCGGAGTGTGGTATATCTACCATGCACGGGGTATCCCTTGGATGGATCCGTCATCCGTGGTTGCTTTCAGATTTATATCACTTTTTAGTTGTTATCAGAATTTATCTCATTTTCAAATGTTTCTTTCGTTTTTTTGTCTTGTTTCAACGTGTATCATCATATGTCATTGTGTATCAATAAAAAAATCACTTTTTTTTGGATCATGTTTGTTGATACACGACCATACACGGTACACCCTTCATTTCAAAACAATTGATGTTTTAGTATTGTCCTAAGTTAAAATTCACTAAGTTCGACCAAGTCTGTATAAAAATCTATCAACATCTGTAAAACCGAATTTACTTCATTGGATTCATTATGAAATGAATTTTCATGTTGTATGTATTTGATATCATAAATCTTTGTTGAATTTCCTATAGACTAGGTCAAATTTAACAAAGTTTAACTTGGGAAAATCCTAGAACTTCAATTATATTGGAAGGGAGGAAGTAAAACATTAAGATACACTTTAAGACAGAAAGAAAAACTCAATATAATGCTAGTATGAAATAAGAAAAATTCTAAGAACAGTGAAAAAAATAGCATGAATGTCAAAGCAATCTCGAACTGTAATCCATGAACAGGATATCCAATGCACGGTAGAATTGCTTTTCTCATGCATGACATGGCATGCAGTGAAGTAAAGTAAACTCTGAAAGAAAGAAAAAAGAGTAAAAAGTAAAAGGGTACATGTTGTATACTCTCTTTATCTTAAAATAAGTGTCTCAACTTTAGTATAATTTTATATTAAAGTTAGTATAAAGTTGAGACACTTATTTTGGGACGAAAAGAGTAGTATATTGCACCTGCATGCGAAAAGAAGGAAAAGATACATAATGAACGGAAATTCACTTTGGCTCATAGGTGTATATTTTTTTGGCCCATAGGTGTATATGCATCCATTGTACCTTCTTTGCTCCATTTTTCTTGTGTTATATCGTCGTCGGCAAGGGTGAAGATTGTACTTAGGTAGCAGCTAGCACTAGCAGGATAGAGTATATCAATTGTGAGCAGCCTGTCAGCCATGGGTGACGGAGCAGCCAGCTTGTACGTACGTACCTACTGCATTTTCGTACTACGCAGCAGTAGCTAGCGAGCAAGAAAGAGGTCGGAAGAGAGCGAGAGACAGAGAAGAGGGCTGGCGGTCACATCTTCTCACATGGCGCCATGTGCAACAGCTCGACCCAGTTGCTTGCTTCACCGGTAAGTAAATAAACAAATTCTACAGTGAATAGACTGGTAAGATCGAATTGTCTTGTCACGTTTGCTATGCAGGAACTGCAGCAGCAGCTGGCAGCCATGAACAGGCACTGTCATTTCCAAGCAACCCATCCCATGCAGCAGTATATACCATACACACACAAGAAAAAGAGGAGAGGGGAGGAGAGAAGAGAAGAGACGAGAAGCGTACAGAGAGTTTTCTTCTCCTTCTCCTTGCTCTTTGTGGCGCGGCGCCGCATTGCAACTGCATCCATCGATCGGTAAGCAAAGCAACCCAACTCACTCATCCATCTCTCGCCGCCGGGCCTTGATCCATTCCCTCCTCTCGCGTTGCTGTTCATAGTCATAGCTCTACGTTTTCTCTTGATTCCCTTCGATTTATCCTCTCTCGCTCCTGTCCTGGCTGAGAGCACATCGTGTTTCTTCAATTCCTTATATCCTTGCACCGTTGCACGGATGGATCATGGATCCTTGTTCTGCCTGCTCTACATGGGCATCCCTCCTACTCCGTCCGAATTAAGGGCTCATTTGATTCAAAGAAATTCTATAGAATTTTCGGAGGATTGAAATCCTTAGGATATTTTTCAATGTTGGTCTTTTGATTCACAGGGTTGGATCCCATAGAAATTTTTTCTATAAAATCTTTTATACTATAATTCATAGGAATCTAACATTCACTCATACTTTTTTTATAATTTCTTTGTTTTTCCTGTGGTATCAAACAATCCTTGCTAATCCTATAGGATTCAAATGTACATGTCATTCCAATCTTACACTTTTTTTATTCCTGCGCAGAATCCTGTTAATCAAAGAGGCCCTAAATGATGCAACCTCTATACAAATCATATAAAGACTTGTATAGATATTGCCTCAATTAATTTGGATCCAAGGGAGTACATAAATTTGCGTGTTTGGTATTTACATGCTGCCTGAATTTTTTTGCTAAGTCGATTTCGCAGAGAAGAAGATGAGGGCAGAGGCACATGCGAAGCGAGGCCCTCGTCAGGGCCTTGCCAGAGACGGGGACGACATGGCTAGCAGCGGCGTTGCCGACGTTGACCAGGATGAGGGGTTCCTAAGTGCGGGGTGGGGCCTTTTTTTTTACCGTGACTCGGATTAGAAGATAGCCAACTTGCCCGGAGACGGGGACGATGCGCCTGCCGCGCACCGTCCGCGTAGGCCAGGAACCACCAATACGCCCATAACGTTAGCAGGTAGCCGATGAATGTTGAGTACTTGTGGATTCATCAGCCAAGAATGTACTCCCTTCATCCCATAATATAAGATGTTACTATTTATGGGACAAAGAGTATCATTTAGCGAGCTAGCCTCCTTGCAGAGCATGTGTATGTGAGAGTTTGATTTTAGCTTCTACGACACCGGGCGGGATGAGCAACCCTATACCACGTGTAGCCACAGTGCAGGGACATGGGTTCTTAGGTGCGGATGGGGTGCTTTTCAGTTTTGGACTGTCCCTCAGATTATGTAGCAACCTCGCCGGAAGCATGAACGGGGCGGTGAGCGGTGGCGAGCGGCGGGAGGTGAGGCAAGGATGGCAGAAGAGCTGGGCCCAGCCGTTGGATTTTAATCCAAGGGCCGAGGAAAAACCAGTCGACTCACATGTAGATCCACTGCTAAGCTAGTACGTACTCTACGTAGTAATCGGGACTCATCAGAGCCACCGCGACGCCCCTATGATGTGACAATTAATAACACTCTTGATTTCATACATACGCACACATATCAAGATCAACCAGCACTACAAGTTACAACATCACTATAGCTACACCTCCTTCAAGAAGGTCAACTTGCATGCATGTTCAACCTGAAACCAAATTAACTCTTTGTCGATTCATGTATGAATATGTCTCTCTCTTAACTTCGCATTCCTCTGCAGGACAACCTGATTAGCATGCAACGCAGGACAGCAGCCCCTGCGGCCAGCAGCAACCCCCCAGCGCGCTCTCATCAAAGCCATCCCGATGCCGCTGCTTCGTTGACAAATTCTGCCGGGGAGCTCAGGCTACCCAACGGCGACCTCTACTCCGGCACGCTGTCGGGGGGAGTACCGGAGGGCACGGGGCGGTGCGTCTGGTCAGGCAGCGGCTGCGTGTACGAGGGCGGGTGGAGGCGGGGGATGAGACACGGCATTGG
This sequence comes from Triticum dicoccoides, assembly GCF_002162155.2. Taxonomy (NCBI): domain Eukaryota; kingdom Viridiplantae; phylum Streptophyta; class Magnoliopsida; order Poales; family Poaceae; genus Triticum; species Triticum dicoccoides. The sequence goes on along the minus strand of NC_041382.1, from coordinate 720,852,218 downwards.
AAGGACGGAGTGGCCGTCGGGGGCCGTCTACGAAGGCGAATACTCCGGCGGCTTCATGGACGGCGAAGGAACACACGTGGCCGCCGGCTCCTCCTCCTCGTCCTCTTACAAGGGTCAGTGGAAGCTGGACCGCAAGCACGGCCTCGGGCTCCAGGCGCACGCCAATGGCGACGTGTACCAGGGCGCCTGGGTCCAGGGCCAGATGGAAGGCCAGGGCAGGTACACGTGGGCCAACGGCAACAACTACGTCGGCACCATGAGGAACGGCCTCATGTCCGGCAAAGGTGTCCTCACGTGGAGCACCGGGGACTCGTTCCAGGGGAACTGGGTCGCCGGCGTGGCGCACGGCTACGGGCTGTACACCTGGGAGGGCGGCGGGTGCTACCTCGGCACCTGGAGCAGGGGGCTCAAGGACGGGAAAGGCACCTTCTACCCTGAGCGCCGCAGGGTTCCCGCCGCTCGCCTCGACGACCTGAGGAAGAGGGGCGTGCTGCCCGACGTCTCCTTCGGCGCCGGCGCGGACCCAGAGCCCGCGGAGGCGGATGCGAGTTTGTCCAGGAGGAACTCAGGCCTCGGGCGGCCTCCGATGAAGAAGCGGCCGTCCCTGCAGAGACGCCGGAGTATCGGCGCGGCCATCGGAGTGGCCGTCGGGGTGGTCACCGGAGGTCCTGCAGGTCCTGGGAAAACGCTGAAATGTGAAGACACGGCTGGTTCCCTCTCCCAGATACTCGAGAGGGAGTACGCGCAGGGCGTCCTGATCAGCGAGGTCGTGCTGGATAAGAGCCTCCCGGATTCGCCGTCGTCCAAGAAACCGAGACTTGGACGGAGCAGGAAGGTGAAGGATGCCAAAAGGCCTGGAGAGACGATAATTAAAGGGCACCGGAGCTACGATCTGATGCTCTGTCTGCAACTTGGAATCAGGTAATGCATAACTCGGTACGGAATTAGTTATCCCTCAACTAATTCTGTAGTTGTACTAAGCTCCAGACACTTATTTTGAGACTGATACTCCGTACAAGGCATCCCAATCTAAATTTTCAACAGTTTCCTTCTATACATTGCTGTGACCTATGAAGCCTAGCTATGACCCGATAATTTAGTTTCCTTCATCGACATGAGAGTGTTACTGTCTCTAATTAAGGTTGAATGTGGCTGCACGCCTGTACTCAAGGTTTTGGTTACCGGGCGGTAAATTCGGTTGCCACCCGGTAACCGCACATCTCATTGCCCCACGGGAAATTGCCTTACCGAGGAAAAAAACGAATTTTAAAATGTGAATGAATTTGGCTGAATTTTTTTCAGACTCAAATTCATTAAAAAATCGTTTGGGAACTGCCCGGTATTTTTAGCTTACCGCGGTAACCAGATACCTTGGTGCCCCATAAGATATTCTTTTGCATCCAGAATCAAAAACCTTGGTCCTACTACTCAGGTACACAGTTGGGAGGATTACTCCGATTCAGGAGCGTGAAGTGCGAGCTTCTGATTTTGGCCCCAAAGCAAATTTCTGGATGAACTTCCCCAAAAACGGATCACCGCTTACTCCTTCACATCGTGCTCTAGATTTCAAGTGGAAGGACTACTGCCCAATGGTTTTCAGGTTTGTACTTCACTTTTCATTCAACAGGAGTATATTGTTGGTCAGCATGTGTTCTTTTCATTATCTAAAAAATTATGTTCTTCTGTTGATCTAGTACATTCGTATAACTTAGCTTAACACAAGAAAAAAAATTATAAGGATGTCATCGAGTAACTTGAGTAGTTCAATGGCTGAAGTGTTACCCTGTTGCAATCAATCTGAATATTGTTCTGCAATGATCGATATTCAATGCTTATTAACTCACACAATTTGAAATTTATTTGTTTCAGTAGCTAGTGAGACACCCTTGCAGTATTTTATTTTTCAGAACATAACAAGACTAATTTCTTGGTAGAATTTGATTATAGAAATTTGAGGGAGATGTTCAAGATTGATACAGCAGATTACATGATTTCCATTAGTGGAAGTGATGCACTTAGGGAGCTATCTTCTCCTGGAAAGAGCGGGAGTATTTTTTTCTCATCACAAGATGACCAGTTTATGATCAAGACTCTTCGGAAATCAGAAGTGCAGGTTCTCTACCAATTCCAGCTCTTAATAGCAACAGCAAGATTCAAATGATCTGGAGCTTGCATGTCTCACCCAACACTTGATCCAAAACGGATATGTTCAATGATCCAGAATTGTTAGCTTATCTGAACCAGTTTCCTAGTTCACTTAATGAATCATATTTGCACTTGAATCAATTTTTTCCTTTTTGCCCATTTTCTTACATGTACAACATTGATATTTACTTGACATCATGCAGGTTCTTCTGCGTATGCTTCCATACTATTATCGTCATGTCCATACCTATGAGAATACACTTGTAACTAAATTTTTTGGCCTCCACAGGGTGAGACCTTCCAGCGGTCAAAAGGTAGTGACATTATTAACTCTTGCTTGAACTCCCTATTGTCTCATTTAAAGAATAGAGTCTCAGAATTCATCAAAAAAATACAACTTCGACTAGTACTGTACTGCCTACAAAACCTTCTTATTTAGTTCATGTCAAAATAATACTATTGGGTTTTCAAGAGAAGTGGTTTAATAATATAATTATTTTGGCAACTCAAAAATAGAATAATTATTATCTTGCGACTTCCGATGACATATCACAGTTGCAATTGATAGTCAATGTTGCAGAGACTGTCTAAAGCTTCTTATATTTTTTTTAACGGCATATATTTATTTCCTTCATCTTAAAATGATATTAGTTGTCTGATCTGATATTTCATATTCTAGCTACTTTTCAAATGATGGTAAAAACTTAATCGTGTATTTTTGTTTTTGTTGTATATGCAGTTTCGATTTGTAGTGATGGGCAACATGTTCTGCACAGAACTTAGAATTCATCGAAGATTTGATTTGAAAGGTTCGTCTTTGGGCCGTTCTACGGAGAAAATTAAAATCGACGAGAACACGACACTGAAAGATTTGGATCTGAACTATTCATTTTATCTCGAGCCTTCTTGGCGGGATGCTTTGCTTAAGTAAGCATGTTCACTGAGAAAAAAACAGCTTATTCTCATGACCATTTTATCTTTGTAATAACCATGCTATGTTCTTATTCTGTGTAGGCAGATTGAAATCGATAGCGAATTTCTAAGGAACCACAGTATAATGGATTACAGTTTGCTTCTTGGTTTCCATTACCGGGCTCGTCGAAACCTACAAATAGGATCATCATGTCCTGAAAGCATTTTGCCAGATAAACTAACCATTCTTTCGGAAGCAGGTAAGAATGCAATCTATATCTTATTTCTCTGAGTATGTTTTCCAAATAACACATTTCGCAATAGCATGTTTTGCTTGCTGATATCAATAACGCAGATGCCGCGGAGGAGGATTCCGCTTATAATTATCGAGGCGGGCTGATTTTGGTGCAGCGAGGCAGTGACAAAAATGGTTCAGATGCTGTTGGCCCGCACGTAAGGGGGAGCCGCCTGCGTGCGCCGTCGGGTTGTTTCGAGGAAGTAGATCTTCTGATTCCAGGCACAGGAAGGTCATTACAAATTGATTTCTGTTGTTCCATCCTCATGTTCTTCCAATGCTAAATGTATGATCTGAGATGATTGAATTTGTTGTGAAATTGAATAGGCTCCCCATCCAGCTAGGGGTCAACATGCCGGCGAGAGCGGAGAAAGAAGAGAAACAAGAAGAAGGCAGCAAATCACTCCATCACATGTATGATGTGGTGCTCTACATAGGGATCATTGATATTCTGCAGAAGTACAACATGACAAAGAAGATTGAGCATGCATACAAGTCCATCAAGTATAAGTATAACCCCTTGTCAATATCTGCAGTTGAACCTCAATTCTACTCGGAGCGTTTCCTCAAGTTTGTCGGGACCGCCTTCCCACAAAACTCATCTAATCAATAAATCATCTTTCTTTCCTCCTCTCTTGCTAGAAAAAATGTAAAAAAAAGGGAAATCCAGGGAAGTGTGTTTGCTTGATATATTAATGTTGTGCATGTGTATGGTTGAGACCGTTGGAGGCAATGTATGTATGTATATTTGTCAAAAGCAACATAGACAAAAGAAGGCATCAGCGAGGGCTCATTATGAATGGATTTGGTTGTGGATTTCTGTCATATTGACTTACCAACCACCCCACTCTCACGGCTCTCCTGGCCCTGCTCATTGGCACCCTCCTCATTGCCGTGGCAAGAGCCTTAGCCTTAGTCGCTGTCACCGGCATTGGCGCTGGAGGAGGCGGCTACAATGGTGATGGAGGTCAGGGAGAAGGCGGTGGAAGCTCCGGTCATCATTATGGCTATGGCTATGCACTTGTCCTCCTCCCACCCGACGATGTTTGCTATCCAGTGTAATGCCCCGGACACACCCGCCGGTGGTCGTTACTCCTGGCGGGATCTAGACTGTCCCCATAGATCAATACTAGTCTTTTCTGCGCACTTTGTCCTTACTCGTGCGCACCCGGGAGCAACTTCCTGGTCGGTCACCCATCCTGAAACTACTCCTACTTGAGCACGCTTAAGTTTGGAGTTCTGTCTGAATGGGCTCCCGGAAAAGAAGGAATTTCTTATTGATATGAGTACTCTATCATCCCTAATAAGCCAGGCTATCATATCCAGCGGCGTCCCTCATTGTTGATGTTTCACTCCTTGTCACCGTGGATAACAACGATGCGCGTGAAACATAGGGCGGGGAGCTTACGACCATCGATGTTGGGAAACGCAGTATTTTAAAAAAATTCCTACGATCACGCAAGATCTATCTAGGAGATGCAAAGCAACTGAGAGGAGAGAGTGTGTCCACATACCCTCGTAGACCGAAAGCGGAAGCGTTAAGTAACGCGGTTGATGTAGTCGAACGTCTTCGCGATCCAACTGATCAAGTACCGCACGCATGTCACCTCCGCGATCTGCACACGTTCAACTCGGTGACGTCCCTCGTACTCTTGATCCAGTTGAGGCCGACGAAGAGTTTCGTCAGCACGACGGTGTGATGACGGTGATGATGAAGTTACCGACGCAGGGCTTCGCCTAAGCACTACAACGATATGACCGAGGTGGAAATCTGTGGAGGGAGGCACCGCACACGGCTAAGACAACTGTCAACTTTTGTGTTCTAGGGTGCCCCCTGCCCCCGTATATAAAGAAGCAAGGGGGAGCCGGCGGGCCCTCATGGGGCACGCCCCGAGTAGGATTCCTACTAGGAATAGGAATCCTATTCCTAGTAGGTTTCTAACAAGGGAAGAGAGGGGGAAGGAAGGAGAGGAAGAAAGGGAGAAGGAAAGGGAGGGGGCGCCGCCCCCTCCTAGTCCAATTCGGACTCCTCAAGGGGGGGGCGTCCAGCCCTAGGGCCCTCTCCTCTCTCTCACACACACAAGGCCCATGTTGGCCCATTAGTTCCCCTGGGATTTCCGATAACCCCCGGCACTCCAATATTTATCGGTGACCCCGGAACTCATCCGGTGTCCGAATAACATCGTCCAATGTATCAATATTTATGTCTTGACCATTTCGAGAATCCTCGTCATGTGCGTGATCACATCCGGGACTCCGAACTACCTTCGGTACATCAAAACACATAAACTCATAATACCGATCGTCATCGAACGTTAAGCATGCGGACCCTACGGGTTCGAGAACTATGCAGACATGACCGAGACTCATCTCCGGTCAATAACCAATAGCTGAACCTGGATGCTCATATTGGTTCCTACATATTCTACGAAGATCTTTATCGGTCAAACCGCATAACAACATACATTGTTCCCTTTGTCATCGGTATGTTACTTGCCCAAGATTCGATCGTCGGTATCTCAATACCTAGTTCAATCTCGTTAGCAGCAAGTCTCTTTACTCGTTCCGTAATGCAACATCCGGCAACTAACTCATTAGTCACATTGCTTGCAAGGCTTATAGTGATGTGCATTACCGAGAGGGCCCAGAGATACCTCTCTGATACACAGAGTGACAAATCCTAATCTCGATCTATGCCAACTCAACAAACACTATTGGAGACACATGTAGAGCATCTATATAGTCAATCAGTTACGTTGTGACGTTTGATAGCACACTAAGTGTTCCTCCGGTATTCGGGAGTTGCATAATCTCATAGTCATAGTAACATGTATGAGTCATGAAGAAAGCAATAACAATAAACTAAACAATCATAGTGCTATGCTAACGGATGGGTGAAGTCAATCACATCATTCTCTAATGATGTGATCCCGTTCATCAAATGTCAACTCATGTCTATGGTTAGGAAACTTAACCATCTTTGATTAACGAGCTAGTCAAGTAGAGGCATACTAGTGACACTCTGTTTGTCTATGTATTCACACATGTACTAAGTTTCTGGTTAGTACAATTCTAGCATGAATAATAAATATTTATCATGATATAAGGAAACATAAATAACAACTTTATTATTGCCTCTAGGACATATTTCCTTTAGTCTCCCACTTGCACTAGAGTCAATAATCTAGTTCACATCGTCATGTGATTTCACACCAATAGTTCACACTTTTATGTGATTAGTTCACATCTTCATGTAACTAATACCCAAAGGGTTTACTAAGTCAATAATTTAGTTCACATCGCCATGTGATTAACACCCAAAGAGTGATCATGTTTTGCTCGTGAGAAAAGTTTAGTCTACGGGTCTGCAACATTCAGATCCGTATGTATTTTGCAAATTTCTATCTCCACAATACTCTGCACGGAGATACTCTAACTAATTGCTCCCACTTTCAATATGTATCTAGATCGGTGTAAAAAGCTTGCATTGACGAACTCTTTACGACGAACTCTTTCAAGGATAATTTTGACAGTTGTCCAGTGATATACTCCTAGATCACTATTGTACTCCCTTGCCAAAATCATGCTAAGGTATACAATAGGTCTGGTACACAACATAGCATACTTTATAGAACCTATGACTTAAGCATAGGGAATGACTTTTCATTATCTTTGTATTGTCTGCCGTGGCCGGGTTTTGAGTCTTTACTCAATTTCACACCTTACAACTCAGGCAAGAACTCCTTCTTTTGACTAATCCATTTTGAACTTCTTCAAAATCTTATCAAGGTATGTACTCATCAAAAGTCTTATCAAGCGTCTTAATCTATCTTTATAGATCTTGATGCCCAATATGTAAGTAGCTTTACAGGTAATTCTTTCTTTGAAAAAACTCCTTTCAAATTCTCCTTTATGCTTTCCAGAAAATTCTACATCATTTTCGATCAATAATATGTTATTCACATATACTTATCAGAAAGGCTGTAGTGCTCCCACTCACTTTCTTGTAAATACAGGCTTCGCCGTAAGTCTATATAAAACTATATGCTTTGATCAACCCATCAAAGCGTATATTCCAACTCCAAGATGTTTGCACCAGTCCATAGATAGATCGCTGGAGCTTGCACACTTTGTTAACACCTTTAGGATTGACAAAACCTTTTGGTTGCATCATATACAGCTCCTTTTTAATAAATCCATTCAGGAATGTAGTTTTGATATCCATTTGCCAGATTTCATAAAATGCGGCAACTGCTAACATGATTCGGACAGACTTTTAAGTATCGATACGAGTGAGAAAATCTCATCGTAGTCAACACCTTGAACTTGTCAAAAACCTTTTGCGACAATTCGAGCTTTGTAGATAGTAACACTACTATCAGCGTCCGTCTTCCTCTTGAAGATCCATTTATTCTGAATGGCTCACCGATCATCGGGGAAGTCAATCAAAGTCCATACTTTGTTCTCATACATGGATCCCATCTCAGATTTCATGGCCTTAAGCCATTTCGCGGAATCTGGGCTCATCATCGCTTCCTCATAGTTCGTAGGTTCGTCATGGTCTAGTAACATGACTTCCAGAACAGGATTACCGTACCACTCTGGTGCGGAACATACTCTGGTTGACCTACTAGGTTTGGTAGTAACTTGATCTGAAATTTCATGATCATTATCATTAGCTTCCTCACTAATTGGTGTAGGCATCATTGGAACTGATTTCTGTGATGAACTACTTTCAAATTCGGGAGAAGGTACAATTACCTCATCAAGTTTTACTTTCCTCCCACTCACTTCTTTGGAGAGAAACTCCTTCTCTAGAAAGGATCTACTCTTAGCAACAAAGATCTTGCCTTCGGATCTGTGATAGAAGGTGTACCCAACAGTTTCTTTTGGGTACCCTATGAAGACGCACTTCTACGATTTGGGTTTGAGCTTATCAGGCTGAAACTTTTTCACATAAGCATCGCAACCTCAAAATTTAAGAAATGATAGCTTAGGTTTCTTGCTAAACCACAGTTCATACGGTGTCATCTCAATGGATTTTTAGATGGTGCCCTATTTAACGTGAATGCAGCTGTCTCTAATGCATAATCCCAAACGATAGTGGTAAATTGGTAAGAGACATCATAGATCGCACCATATCTAATAAAGTACGGTTATGATGTTCAGACACACCATTATGCGGTGGTGTCTAGGTGGCGTGAGTTGTGAAACAATTCGACATTGTTTCAAGTGAAGGCCAAACTCGTAACTCAAATATTTTGTCTCCATGATCAGATCGTAGAAACTTTATTTTCTTGTTACGATGATTCTCCACTTCACTCTGAAATTCTTTAAACTTTTCAAATGTTTCAGACTTGTGTTTCATTAAGTAGATATACTCATATCTGCTCAAATCATCTATGAAGGTCAGAAAATAACAATACCCGCCGCGAGCCTCAACACTCATCGGACCACATACATCGGTATGTATTATTTCCAATAAGTCAGTGGCTCGCTCCATTGTTCCGAAGAACGGAGTCTTAGTCATCTTGCCCATGAGGCATGGTTCGCAAGCATCAAATGATTCATAATCAAGTGATTCCGAAAGTCCATCTTCATGGAGTTTCTTCATGCGCTTTACACCAATATGACCTAAACGGCAGTGCCACAAGTATGTTGCACTATCATTATCAACTTTGCATCTTTTGGCATCAATATTATGAAATATGTGTATCACTGCGATTGAGATTTAATAAACCATTTATATTAAGTGTATGACCATAGAAGGTTTTACTCATGTAAACAGAACAACAATTATTTGTCTTAAATGCATAATCTTATTGCAATAAACATGACCCAATCATATTTATGCTCAACGCAAACACCAAATAACATTTATTTTAGGTTCAACACTAATTCTGAAGGTAAAAGGAGTGTGCGATGGTGATCTTATCAACCTTGGAATCATTTCCAAAACACATTGACACCTTGCCCTTAACTAGTCTCTGTTCATTTTGCAACTCCTGTTTCGAGTTATTAATCATAGCATCTGAACCGGTAACAAATACCCTGGGGTTACTATGAACACTAGTAAAGTACACATCAATAACATGTATATCAAATATACTTTTGTTCACTTTGCCATCCTTTTTATCCGCCAAGTATTTGGGGTAGTTCCGCTTCTAGTGACCATTCCCTTTGCAGTAGAAGCACTCGGTTTCAGGTTTAGTTCTAGCTTTGGGCTTCTTCACGGGAGTGGCAACTTGCTTGCCATTCTTCTTGAAGTTCCCTTTCTTTCCCTTGCCCTTTTACTTGAAACTAGTGGTCTTGTCAACCATCAACACTTGATGCTTTTTCTTGATTTCTACCTTCGCCAATTTTAGCATCGCGAAGAGCTTGGGAATCGTTTCCGTTATCCCTTGCATATTATAGTTCATCACGAAGTTCTAGTAACTTGGTGATAGTGACTAGAGAACTTAGTCAATCACTATCTTATCTGGAAGATTAACTCCCACTTGATTCAAGTGATTGTAGTACTCAGACATTCTGAGCACATGCTCACTAGCTGAGCTATTCTCCTCCATCTTGTAGGCAAAGTATTTGTCAGCGGTCTGATGTCTACTACACAACCTTCTTCTTGTAGACGTTGTTGGGCCTCCAGGTGCATAGGTTTGTAGGACAGTAGCAAATTTTCCTCAAGTGAATGACCTAAGGTTTATCAATCCGTGGGAGGCATAGGATGAAGATGGTCTCTCTCAAACAACCCTGCAACCAAATAGCAAAGAGCCCCTTGTGTCCCCAACACATCCAATACAATGGTAAATTGTATAGGTGCACTAGTTCGGCGAAGAGATGATGATACAAGTGCAATATGGATGGTAGATATAGGTTTTTGTAATATGAAAATATAAAAACAGCAAGGTAACTAATGATAAAAGTAAGCACAAACGGTATTGCAATGTGTTGAAACAAGGCCTAGGTTCATACTTTCACCAGTGCAAGTTCTCTCAACAATAATCACATAATTGGATCATATAACTATCCCTCAACATGCAACAATGAGTCACTCCAAATTCACTAATAGCGGAGAACAAACGAAGAGATTATGGTAGGGTACGAAACCACCTCAAAGTTATCCTTTCTGATCGATCTATTCAAGAGTCCGTAGTAAAATAACATGAAGCTATTCTTTCTGTTCAATCTATCATAGAGTTCGTACTAGAATAACACCGTAAGACACAAATCAACCAAAACCCTAATGTCACCTAGATACTCCAATGTCACTCAAGTATTCGTGGGTATGATTATACGATATGCATCACACAATCTTAGATTCGTCTATTCAACCAACACAAAGAACTTTAAAGAGTGCCCCAAAGTTTCTACCGGAGAGTCAAGACGAAAACGTGTGCTAACCCCTATGCATAAGTTCACGAGGTCACGGAACTCGCAAGTTGATCACCAAAACATACATCAAGTGGATCACGTGATATCCCATTGTCACCACAGATAAGCACATGCAAGACATACATCAAGTGTTCTCAAATCCTCAAAGACTCAATCCGATAAGATAACTTCAAAGGGAAAACTCAATCCATTACAAGAGAGTAGAGGGGGAGAAACATCATAAGATTCAAATATAATAGCAAAGCTCGCGATACATCAAGATCGTGCCGTCTCAAGAACACGAGAGAGAGAGAGAGAGAGAGAGAGAGAGAGAGAGAGATCAAACACATAGCTACTAGTACATACCCTCAGCCCCGAGGGTGAACTACTCCCTCCTCGTCATGGAGAGCACCGGGATGATGAAGATGGCCACCGGAGAGGGATTCCCCCCTTCGGTAGCGTGCCGGAACGGGTCTAGATTGGTTTTCGGTGGCTACGGAGGCTTCTGGCAGCGGAACTCCCAATCTAGGTTTCTTTCTGGAAGTTTCTGTATATATAAGAGGTTTTGGCGTCGAGAACAAGTCAGGGGGTCTCCGGGCTGTCCACGAGGTAGGGGGGGCGCGCCCAGGGGGGTGGGCGCACCCCCACCCTTGTGGGCAGCTCGAGACTCTTCTGGCACAATTCTATTACTTCCTGGCCTTCTTCTGGTCCAAAAAATAAGTTCCGTGAAGTTTCAGGTCAATTGGACTCCGTTTGGTTTTCCTGTTCTGCGATACTCAAAAACAACGAAAAAAACAGAAATTGGCACTGGGCTCTAGGTTAATAGGTCAGTCCCAAAAATCATATAAAATAGCATATAAATGCATATAAAAAATCCAAGGTCGATAATATAATAGCATGGAACAATCAAAAATTATAGATACGTTGGAGACGTATCAAGCATCCCCAATCTTAATTCCTGCTTGTCCTCGAGTAGGTAAATGATAAAAATAGAATTTTTGATGTGGAATGCTACTTGGCATAATTTCAATGTAATTCTCTTAATTGTGGTATGAATATTCAGATCGAAAAGATTCAAGACAAAAGTTTAATATTGACATAGAAATAATAATACTTCAAGCATACTAACTAAGCAATTATGTCTCTTCAAAATAACATGGCCAAAGAAAGTTATTCCTACAAAATCATATAGTCTGGCTACGCTCCATCTTCACCACACAAAGTATTCAAATCATGCACAACCCCGATGACAAGCCAAGCAATTGTTTCATACTTTTGGTGTTCTCAAACTTTTTCAATCTTCACGCAATACATGAGCGTGAGACATGGACATAGCACTATAGGTGGAATAGAATGGTGGTTGCGGAGAAGACAAAAAGGGAGAAGATAGTCTCACATCAACTAGGCGTATCAACGGGCTATGGAGATGCCCATCAATAGATATCAATGTGAGTGAGTAGGGATTGCCATGCAACGGATGCACTAGAGCTATAAGTATATGAAAGCTCAACAAAAAGAAACTAAGTGGGTGTGCATCCAACTTGCTTGCTCACGAAGACCTAGGGCATTTTGAGGAAGCCCATCATTGGAATATACAAGCCAAGTTCTATAATGAAAAATTCGCACTAGTATATGAAAGTGATAACACATGAGACTTTCTATGAAGATCTTGGTGCTACTTTGAAGCACAAGTGTGGTAAAAGGATAGTAGCATTGTCCCTTCTCTCTTTTTCTCTCATTTTTTATTTAGGCCTTTTCTCTTTTTTTATGGCCTCTTTTTTTAGTTCGGAGTCTCATCCCGACTTGTGGGGGAATCATAGTCTCCATCATCCTTTCCTCACTTGGGACAATGCTCTAAAAATGATGATCATCACACTTTTTATTTACTTACAACTCAACAATTACAACTCAATACTTAGAACAAAATATGACTCTATGTGAACGCCTCCGGCGGTGTACTGGGATATGCAATGAATCAAAAGTGACATGTATGAAAGAATTATGAACGGTGGCTTTGCCAAAAATACAATGTCAACTACATGATCATGCGAAGCAATATGACAATGATGGAGCGTGTCATAATAAACGGAACGGTGGTAAGTTGCATGGCAATATATCTCGGGATGGATATGGAAATGCCATGATAGATAGGTATGATGGCTGTTTTGAGGAAGGTATATGGTGGGTGTATGATACCGGCAAAAGGTGTGCGGTATTAGAGAGGCTAGCAATGGTGGAAGGGTGAGAGTGCATATAATCCATGGACTCAACATTAGTCATAAAGAACTCACATACTTATTGCAAAAATCTATTAGTTATCGAAGCAAAGTATTATGTGCATGCTCCTAGGGGGATAGATTGGTAGGAAAATACCATCGCTCGTCCCCGACCGCCACTCATAAGGAAGACAATCAATAAATAAATCATGCTCCGACTTCATCACATAACGGTTCACCATACGTGCATGCTACAGGAATCACAAACTTCAACACAAGCATTTCTCAAATTCACAACTACTCAACTAGCATGACTCTAACATCACCATCTCCATATCTCAAAACAATTATCAAGTATCAAACTTCTTATAGTATTCAACACACTCATAAGAAAATTTTATTATTAATCTTGAATGCCTAACATAATTAAAGCAAATTACCATGCTGTTTTGTAGGACTCTCAAAATAATCTAAGTGAAGCATGAGAGAACAATGGTTTCTATAAAACAAATCCACCAACGTGCTCTAAAAGATTTAAGTGAAGTACTAGAGCAAAAACTATGTAACTCAAAAGATATAAGTGAAGCACATAGAGTATTCTAACAATTTCCGAATCATGAGTGTCTCTCTCAAAAAGGTGTGTGCAGAAAGGATGATTGTGGAAAACTAACAAATAAAGACTCAAATAATACAAGACGCTCCAAGCGAAACACATATCATGTGGTAAATAAAAATATAGCTCCAAGTAAAGTTACCGATAGAAGTAGACGAAAAAGGGGATGCCTTCTGGGGCATCCCCAAGTTTTGGCTTTTAGGTGTCCTTGGATTATCTTGGGGGTGCCATGGGCATCCCCAAGCTTAGGCTCTTGCCACTCCTTGTTCCATAATCCATCAAATCTTCACCCAAAACTTGAAAACTTCACAACACAAAACTTAAAGTAGAAAATCTCGTGAGCTCCGTTAGCAAAAGAAAACAAAACACCACTTCAAGGTACTGTAATGAACTCATTATTTATTTATATTGGTGTTAAACCTACTGTATTACAACTTCTCTATGGTTTATAAACTATTTTACTAGCCATAGATTCATCAAAATAAGCAAACAACACACGGAAAACAGAATCTGTCAAAAACAGAACAGTGTGAGGCCCGGATAATCAAGCTATAGTAACGTCTACTAATGATGCCACGTCACCACAATTACTATTGCTAAGCTATCGTTAGATCAAAAACCGTTCCAAATTTAAATTTAAAATAAAGTTAAATAATAAAAGTTTACAAACATGGAAACAAAAATGTTCAAAGTGTGCAGTTAAATACCAAGGTAATTATAGTGTAGAAAACACCTTTTTAGAAAATGCCTAAATACATTAAAATTAAATAAAACAGAAAGGAAAGTAAATAAAAAGAAAAGAACCAAACAAAAAAAAGAAGAGAACCCCCCCGGGTGTAACACCCCAGTGTCATGCTAGAGTAACCCTCTGTGATTAAGCCTAATATTTTGGCTAAAGAATGCTTAATCACCTTTGTTCAATATCTGTTTTCAATTCCCATCCGAATTCTAATTCAAAACATAAGTGAAACTTGAAGTTGCACAAAAGTTGCTGGAAAAATGTTCATCATTTAGCAAATATTTCAATACAATTTGATGTAAATAAAAACAACATCACTCCTATGCTAAAATGGACACTAATAGTTATAAGAGTGCCATTCCAGCAATTTAAAATGAAAATTCATTTATGAAAATTCCAAATGAATCTAAATCTCTCCCAAAAATAATTGTGACAGTGCCTAAAAATGCACTGGACTTTTATGATCCAGTCTTACCTTTTTTCTAAATCATTAGGGTTCCTAGATAAATCATTTTCCTTCTCTGATTTTTATAGAAAAGGAGTTAATAGAGAAAAGCAAAGGGGAGAGAGAGAGTAAAGGCCCCCCCACTCGCTGGGCTTCGG
>NC_041382.1:720833729-720836798 GCF_002162155.2 Triticum dicoccoides | reverse complement strand
TGGCCTCGCCCCGCCACCTCTGCCCTGCGCGCCGTCGCGCCGCCCACCGCCCTCGCCCGGCTCCATCGCCCCTGCCCCGCGTGGGCTCGCCTCCCCCTCCATGCCGCGCACGCCCCCGACGCCCCACCGCACCGCGATGCACCCGCCTCGTCGCCCCCCAGGTCGTTGTCGTGTGCCCGTGCCATCGCCGCAGCCTCATCCCTACACCGCCGCATGGCCGCTGCTGAAGGTATGGAAAACGAGTTCTGTTTTCTGGGACTTGCCGTACTGGAAGATCCACTGTGTGCCTCACAGCCTTGATGCCATGCATATCACGAAGAACGTGTGTGAGAGTCTGCTTGGTACCCTGCTCAACATGCCAGAGAGGACCAAAGATGGGCCGAAAGCAAGGGCAGACTTGAAATCAATGGGCATCAGGCAGGAGCTTCACGCTAATGATGATGATGATGATGAGGCGAAGAAGGATACAGAAAGTCGTCGCAAAGGCAAACAGGCCAAGAAGACCGGAAATGACTACCCTCCCACGTGCTTCACTCTAATTCAGGAGGAGATCGAGCAGTTTTTCACCTGCCTCATAGGAGTAAAACTTCCTTACAGTTACGCGGGGAAGATAAGCAGATACCTAGACCCAGCGAAGCAGAAGTTCAGCGGGATGAAGTCTCACGACTATCACGTGCTGATGACGTAGATACTTCCAGTTGCAATCCGTGGGATCATGGACGCGCACGTCCGTGAAACGCTATTTGGCCTATGCAACTTTTTTGACGTCATCTCTCGGAAGTCGGTTGGTGTGAGACAACTCAGAAGGCTACAGGAAGAGATCATGGTGATTCTATGCGAGCTTGAGATGTACTTCCCGCCCGCATTCTTCGACGTTATGGTGCATCTACTGGTCCATATCGTGGAGGATATCATCCAACTCGGGCTGATGTTCCTGCACAGCATGATGCCGTTCGAAAGGATGAATGGTGTCATCAAAGGATACGTTCGCAACATGTCACGTCCAGAGGGAAGTATAGCCAGGGGCTTTCTGACCGAAGAGTGCATCTCCTACTGCATGAATTATCTAGGCATCGAGAACCCCGTTGGTCTGCCCGTCAACAGGCACCTCGACAGGCTCACTGGATGGGGTCACCGTGAGGGTCGCCGTGAAATGCATGTCGACTTCGAGGGTCGACTCACCGACTTTGAAAGAGCAAACCTATTCGCGCTACAACACATAGACGTGGTCGATCCTTGGGTGGTAGAGCACAAAACCTTTATTGAGAAGACGTACAATGACCGAGGCCAACAGAGGACGGACGGAGATATAGTCAAAGAGCACAACTCATGTTTCACGCGCTAGTTCAAGCAGAAGCTTCTGTCGTACCCTTTGCATGAGGATTCTTCCGCGGAAGAACAACTCATATTCGCCTTGTCACAGGGCGCCGAGCACAAGATGACCTATGAGGCGTACGATATCAACGGCTACACATTCTACACCGAGGACAAGGACATGAAGAGCCATGGTTATCAGAACTCCGGGGTAACGATGGAATCCTACATCGGTAACGACAAGGACAGATACTACGGAAGGATCGAGGAGATCTGGGAGCTGAGCTACGCTGGAGAGAAGGTCCCGATGTTCCGTGTCAGATGGGCCAAGAGCGTCCTAAAAGAAGACCGGTATTTCACCACCATGGTTATACCCGAAGCCAAATCCAAGACCGCGGGCGCAAATGTCACCGCGAAAAATGAGCCATGGGTACTGGTTCCCAAGTGGACCAATGCTTCTTCATTACCGACCCGTCAAAGCCCAGTCGTGTGTTGTCGTGAGGAGAGGCAAAAGGAAGATCATCGGAATGGATGGAGTAGCCAATGAGCAAGACTTCGACAAGTACGGCGACCCGAAGATCGAACATGACGACGACGATGAAGTAGCAGCATACACCACAAGAAGAAGCAGGACCACCCTACCTAAAGGACGTCCGTTCCCCAGAAGAACTCCATTTGCGAAAAAGAAGGGCAAGAAGATTATGAACAGATAGCTAGTTAAGATCTACTGTATTTAAATCGTAGTCTTCATTTCTCGGGCACTTTTTGATATCATGAATATTTTTAAATTTCATGGGCACTTTTTGAATTCATGAATATTTTTTCAAATTTGATGATATTTTTTCATATTCAATGGGCACCGCCGCCGCCGACACCCCGCACCCTCCCCCACTTTTTGATGATATTTTTAAATAACAAATTTGATGATATTTTTTCATACTCATAAATGTTTTACCAATTCACAAATGAATGCAACTAAAAATCCAAAAAAAAGACTAGTTGTGCTTGGTTATATGTTACTCCGAAAAGCATATAATGTTTGTCAAATTTGGAGCTATGGATATTTAGTTATGATTTAAACAAGTTTGAACATATTTAAACACAAATAAATATCAAACAACATTTTAAATGTTGTTAACATGGCAACAAACTGCATATTATTTTTCTACATGAAATTCTGAGCATCTAGCATATGTGACATGTTATATTTTGGATGCATGCATAAAAAGATATGTGCAAAGAAAAAAATGCATAAAAACAAAAATTGGGGAACCTGGGAATCGAACCCAGGACCTCCCAATGTGTGTGTTGCATGCTGACCAGTCGGACTAGTGTGTGTGTTCGGATTGGGATACGGTTAGGTGGTATATAACTTGAGTGCTCGAACTGTAATAAAAAAACAATTACTAATGGAGCACCGGGGGGAGGTGCGCCATTGCTGTTGTCGTACTTATGGCGCACTAGGGGGAGGTGTGCCATTGCTAACCCTCCCCCCACTCCACCTATTTCCCTCTGGCGTCTCTCCCTCCCTCGCCAGATCCCCCACTCGACCTAACCCGCCCCAACCGTACGCCGCCGCCCCGCCTTGCTCCGCCCCCTCCGCCCGCCGCACGCCGTCGGTAACGTCGCCGCCTCTCCTTCCCTGCCTTCTTCTCCACCCCGCTGCCCCGATCCCCGCCGCCCCCATGCCCCCACTACTGCAGCTCCCCCGCGCCGCCGCCTCCTCGCCCCCACCACTGCAGCTCCCCCGTGCCC
>NC_041382.1:720822190-720833280 GCF_002162155.2 Triticum dicoccoides | reverse complement strand
CGTGCCCCCGCGCCCCGAGCTGGAGGAGGAGGACGAGTAGGAGGAGGAGACGGAGGCGGCCGATGCGGAGCAGGGGGCCACGGAGGACGCGCTGCGGGACCGCATCGACGGGATCGACGCCTTCTTATTCCTCGGGCACCACCGCCTCCGCCGTCCATCCGCCGCCTCTGCTGCTCCTAAGCCATCTCCGAGCCACCCTTGTGCTCCTCGGTGAGCACCACATCGATTCCCCCTATTTCCCCTTTGATTCCATCGCCGTAGACGTTGTGCGCCGCCTCCGCCCGAGCTCGTGCTCACCTAGTGATAGATACTCACCCTTTGATTCCATCGCCGTAGATTTTTTAACAAGTTTAATCAAGTTAATATCATGACAAGTATGCCAGGAGAACCGATCATATATGAGATACTAAACATACAAGTTCGTGACGGGGAATAAAACTAGCATATCTACCACCATTTGCATATGAAGCACAACAAGTATCAATGGCCACCACTATTCTATGACTAATCTCACACCAATCCTAAAGCTGCACTTAAGTATTGCTTATTATTCTTTCCTGAGATAAATAGAAATAAAAATGTGCTTGATAGCTGCTGCCACTTGTAGCCACGAGACAAAGTCTCATTTTCCTCTGCTATCCATATGGTCTCAATTTTGACTCCAAAGATAAAAGGAGTTTTTTTGTACTAGTATTTAACCCATGTACTCTTATAGTCCCGCTTCTTATTCTTGCTACTGCTGCTGTTGTTATTCTGCTGTTGTTGTGTTGCTATCTGCTGCTGCTGGTTTCTTCTTGCTGCTGCTGTACTTGCTGCTAAGGTTGTAGAAATCTGTGGAGTTGGCACTTTACACAAGATACCACTACTCCATATACTACTTCCACCACTACTGTATTTCATTTCAAAGTTCAAAATGCTGGTACTGAGATTTTCATTTCCAATGAGTGATGTTTTTCCTAGCAGTAGAAAAATAGCAGTAGCCATGTACTAGGAGTGCATTTTTTTCTAGGGTAGAAAAATAGCAGTAGCCTTCTCTTGGGCCTGGTCTTCTCCCCCTCTTTATGCCCTTTTCTTTTGAACAGGAAAAGAGGGTCATAACCTTTGTAATTATGCACAAGCTCTTTGCTTTTTACCCACAAAAAATGTTGGTTCATGGCTGGCTAACTGCAGGTCCAACCAACTGGTTGGTGGGTGTAGATGCTTGAATTGCATAGGGCCAACTAACTGCCCCTTGAAGGGGGCAAACAAGATGTTGTTGATACATAAATGTAGTTTTCAGTATTCTGTCCAAACTGAAAATTGTTAAAAAGACCATGTGTTTTTTGGTCAAAATCTGCATGTAAAACTGAAATAATCTCCTAGTAGTTAACTGTTATGGACAATTGTCAATTTTTTGTAATGATGATGGAACATTATAAAGCATTGTACTCTACTGTATATGAAGGATACAAAAAATTTAGCAACTTCTCTGATTTTATAAAGTTGTTCTTATATGGGTGAAACTTCACTTGTTTTTAGGCTAGTGCAGGGTGTTGCTTTATTCTGTCATCATTTGTAAATGTGTCACAAATAAATTGTTCCTTCTTCTGTATTTGAAGTAATGACTGTTCATAAGCTAAGGCATGGATTAAGCTGTTTCTTTGCTGTACCATTATATCTGGATGATTTTTTGTTTGGTGACCTATTATATCTGGAATGGAAGCTCACATAAGTTGAGCTGATTTTTTTCCATATGAAAGCAGAGGACCATATGGTCTGTGGCTGGGATTTGTCTCCGACCATTGTGTCATGATGAATTTGCAGGTACCCCAAGAGGCCCTTGAGTTTGCCGGAATGTCGATTAACTTCCGTTCCGGCAAATTCGGGTACTCCATATGTCCTATTTTCAGCAAAGGTCACATTGAAATTTTCCGTGAATTTTAGCATGACTTTGCTAAAAATAGGACATATGGGGTACTTGCGACTAATGCATGGGCCGGGGTATCTTAGTACTTAGTTAAGTAGGATCAATTGCCCCGCCATTCTTACTGCAGTAAACCATAGGTGGCAATAGAGCCAAGTGATTAGGCCCAACTTAGAATTCTCCTTAGCATCGATAAACCCTAGATGATAAACCCAACATAGGTGGCAATAGAGCCAAGTGATTAGTGCCAAGTGATTAGGCCCAACCTAGGGTGCCTCGGCATCGATAAACCCTAAATGATGAAAACTTAACTTGGCTTCTATAGGGTGCCTCGGTGTCGATGAGAACCTAAATGATGTACGCTTAGGCTTTTAGGGTGCCTCGGCATCGACCAACCATAAATGATAAAAGCTTAGCTTTTATGATGCCTCGGTGTCGACAAACCCTAAATGATGAGACCATGATCTTGTTCCTTGACAATAACCAACTTTTGACCAAACTTTTTTCCTATTTAGAGCGAAACATGGCCCACAACAATGAGGTCGGCGGTTCGGGCGGCAAGCAATTCTGAGAGCTGTCCCAGGAGTTGGAGGAAGAACCTCACCGCTATGAGGACGCCGCGGAAGACACCGATCCTGACTACACAACCCCTAGTGGCGTCGGGGATGACACCACTGATGATGGCGCCGCGGATGCCACCACTGATGATGGCGGCGCATGCACAGATGGCAGCCAACCGAAGAGGCAACGGAAGGACCGGCGCCCGAACGTGCTCGGCACCATCAGGGAGGAATTTACTGAAGTGAACTCCGACGGGCATCCGACGGCGCCCAAACACGTAGTCAAGGGGTACTCGATTCAGCTCGGGTGCATTCTCCGGAGCACCGCCTCGATCAACACCGAGAACCTAAGGCATAAGGACCGAGGGAATTTGCGCAGCCTCCTCTTCACGAAGCTGCACGAACGATACAAGTTCCCCGCTGAGTTTGCAAACACACGCCTCTCGGGTAATAAAGTGAACGGTGCCGCCCTCACGACGATGAGCACGGCACTGTCTACTTGGAAAAGCACGGTGAAGGCAATGATTGACAAAGTTGATAGTTATGAGAAGATCAAGGCGAAATATCCTTTGATGAGCGAAGATGACTACAAGGAGTTCAAGATCAAGTGCGAGAGCCCCGCAACCTCCGAATCAAGTAAGTGGGGGAAAGAAATGCGGCAGTTGAACATAGGGGTCCACCAACTCGGTCCCGACGGTTATAGAGTGGCGGAGCCTGTATGGGACAAGGAGGACGCGGAGCGTGCCGAGCAAGGCCTATCGCCCCGCTTCGAGAAATACAGTGACAAGCAGACCAGGAACTTTCTCAGGGCCCGATACAAGGAGGACCCGGTACAAAGGAGCTTACCACGGATCCAAAGACCAAGGAGCTTGAGCTTGTTTTGGTAAGGAATACACCCCCGCGTAATTAGCTCCATATGGTTGCATTCTAATTAATCCCCAATATTTCTAAATGGTTCACGTTCCTTCCGCAGGACAAAGAAAGCAGTAGTGCGGGGTCGTCTCAGAGCTCCCCTTTCGACACCCCTTTGAATAGGGCGTTGAACGTAATGAAAAATAGGGATAAGCTCAATAAGCCGACGTCAGCTGGTTGTGTGGCCGGCAAAGGCTTGTCCACAAAATGGTTGTCATACTATGCCGCTGGTGGGCGAAAGGAGGAAAAGACCATCTCGGAAAGCCAGTCACGCGAGGTTGAAGCACTCAAGGCGCAAGTGGCACGGATTTCGGAGATGGTCCAAGAGCAAGTGCAACAACAACTGGGATCGACGCTCACCTGCATTATGCCTACCTTGACTCATGGGATAACGACGTGGATTGCGGGTGGTCAACAGGGGCCGCCCCCGATTCCCAGCTTCACGGCCAGCAACTCGCACAACGCGCATGCGGCGCCATTGGTGTCTCCAGCGGCGCCGGTATTGGTGTCTACGGCGGCGGTGCCATTGGTGTCTCCGGCGGCGGCGGTATTGGTGTCTCCGACACCGCATTGGAGCTTAATGCACCTGGGTGTACGCCGGCCGGCACCTCGCCAGCAAGTGGCCCCTCCGTCAGTTGCACGCCCGCCGTTGGCAGTGCCTCGACATTAGCCGAGCTCGACGGCATCACGGTAACTAAGCCTCTCGGCCGAGGACTTCATCTCCTTGCCTTTGACTGGGCATCCCTGACGCCCTACATGTTTTCGCAGGGCACCGCCGACGTTCCTTGCACTCTCCTGCACTTCGTGGGCGGCGAGTTGGTCGATGTCGCCAAGGGTAGAGTCGTTCAACCGGGAAACCCCGTGTTCCACGGTAATCCGATGCCACCCACAATGTATAGGGTTGAAGTGGTTCGGGTGCTGCCAGGCTGCGACGAGCTGTTACCTCCGATTCGACCCGCTGGGGCCGACGAAGAAGATGAGATGACCCTTAGCGCCCGCATAAGCTGGCCCCTACTTTGGCCGAAGAGCCAGATTCGTTTGGGGGCGGGGGACACCACCCCACAGACAAGACCGCCAGTCGTGCTGGCGCCAAGCCATGGCAAGAACGCCGCAATGCTACCGGACATGCCGGACATCCTATGGCACAGGATCTGGACATGCATATGGCACAGGATTCGGACGACGACGACAACGATGATGGTACATTTACCAACGTCGATAAGTACTTTGCCGAACATGGGTACGGTGACGAGTTCTACAGGCCTCCTTCTCAAGAACCCAAACAAGACGACCACAGTCTAGTTGGTACGGCAGAGAAACCCAATTGCAACAGGCGTCGTCTGGCGTTCAGTTCTTAGGAGACGCCTCCAGCTGCCGCCTTCACCGAGCCTCAGATAGCGGAGGTGCCAAATATTATCAGCCCCAACATGCTCAAGAAGGCGGTCTGTGAGCAGAACTCGGTCCCATTACAGCAGATCAAGAAGAAGGGCCGGAAACGGCAAACTAAAAAGGCCGCCGGTGTGAGCCAGCTGGCACCGAGTATGATCCATTCTCAGGACGGGCCACCTTCACCTAAGGATATCTCGAGGAGGGTGCATGTGGCGGGTAGGGCGATGCTACCGACAAATATGCTCAATGCTGCAACCGGTGCTATGCGGACTCTGCACGACAGTGTTCTTTCTTTGGAGAAGTGGCGTCTCAGAGAGAATGATGTGGCATACCCGGTTTTTGTGGCCAAGGTGCCAGAGGGCAAGGGCTTTGTGGATGGCGCCATCGAGGGTACGATCGTCCTGCGGTTTGATGACATCTTTGCTATGTTCAACCTTCATCCGCAGCACTACACCCTCGTTCGGCTGTTTTCACTGAGTATGGAGATGCGGATCATTAGAGACAAGACCCCGGACATCGTGATCGTCGACCCCTTCTACGTGCGTGCCAAGCTCTTGAGCAGCGCTGGGGACTGCCAAGTCGCGAGTTCACACCTCGAAGACGTCATTCTTGCAAACCCAAATAAGGATAACTTCCTTGTGGCTTACTTTCCCGAGTAAGTCATCCCTTAACCGCCCCGTAACATATGATTTCTTAGATTTCGATCGTTCTTTTTTTCTAACATTCCGTGTTCTGTGCAGTGACACACATTGCACACTCATCCTCTTAAGCCCGAAATATTCCATGGCCATGTATTTCGAACCGAACCGTAACTCCAAGATAGACTACACAAATATCAAGAAAGTTCTTGATGATGTTCTCCCCGGCTACGCCAAATCTGGAGGCACCTTCATCAGGGCAGTTCGTAAGTACGGCAAGCACATGTTCGCCCACAATACGATGTTCTGCTGCGTCAAGCAGCCGCCTGGCGGTCAGAAGGATGCCTACTACACCCTCCATCACATGCGGGCAATCATAAGGGACCATCATGACCTTCTGCTACCAAATAATCTCAAAGATTGGGCCGCGAGCTTGTTGGCAATCCAGGACATGGACATCAGACAAGAATTCTTTCGCATCCAGTCGGAGTTTGCGGACATCATCCATTAAGATGTCCTTCATACCTCGGGGCAGTTCTTCCTCAGATATCAACCATCCAACATTGAGATAGACGGAATGCTACAAATGCAGGCTGACAACGCCCGCGATTTCATGACCATCACGACAGACGGCGGCTTCATCCACGCTGCTATCCATGAGTCGAGTCGAAAGTAGTGATGTGTAGTTCTGAAACATTGATTGGCTCATGTTGTAATTAAACTTTAATGAATTGTATGTCTCTTTGGTTTGGACAGTCGTTCAACTTAGATGTAATCGATGCTATTTATTAGTAGGACCATGAATCGTGCTATTAATGTCTTGCTTTTCTCTTCCGATCCTTTTGTTGCATACTTATATATTGCTTACTTATGTATGTATTGTCTGTTGTTTGGCTTGTGCATAGAGATGCCGTCGTATGTCGTGTACAAGGGTAAGGTTCCCGGAGTCTACGACGACTAGGAGGAGTGTCAGAGATAGGTTCACCGTTTCAGCTGTAACAGTTACAAAGGGTACACCACTAGGGCGGAGGCGGAATCTAGATACGCCCGCTATCTAGCGGGAGAGAGGAGGGAGCGTTGGAGGAACCGGATGAAGACTAGTTTCATCGCGATGATGCTCATCGTGATGACCGCAACTCTCTTCTATGTGATGGTAGTTTAGATGATCGATATCGACTTGTAATGTGAAGACAAACTCGATACTCGCGGTCTCGAGACTTGTAATGTTTTATCTTTGTTCGGTCTTTTGAATTCGGAGACTAATATGATGAATTGTATTCGGAGACTAATCTTCTATTGTATTCGATGAATCTGCTGTTGCTGTGTGCTACTGTCTATATTCTATCAAATAATATATTTTGTAACCTGTGCAAAAATCAGAAAAGTAAAAAAAATAAAACCTAATATTCATACTAATGGCGCATCACTACAGAGTGCGCCATTAGTATGCCAAAGTATACTAATGGCGCATCACCAAATAGTGCGCCATTAGTATGCCAAGTATACTAATGGCGCATCCATCCGTAGTGCGCCATTAGTGTGCCAAAGCACATGGTTAAATATGGCCCCTGGGAGGCATACTAATGGCGCATGGTGTTATATACTAATGGTGCACTGGGTGGTGCGCCATTAGTATACCAGATACTAATGGCGCACCAGTGGTGCGCCATTAGTAATAAATACTAGTGGCGTGATACTAATGGCGCATGAGTGATGCGCCATTAGTAGGCAAAACTAGTGCGCCATTAGTAGCCCTTTTCCTGGTAGTGTATTATTTTAATTTGTGTCTAGAGTTGTGTTGTGATATCTTCCCGTGAGTCCTTGATCTTGATCGTACACATTTGCGTGTATGATTAGTGTACGATTGAATCGAGGGCGTCACAAGTTGGTATCAGAGCCGACTGCCTGTAGGTAGCCCCCTTTCCAACTGCTTGGCTGAAGTTGAGTCTAGTCGTCCAAAACTGTTTTACTAACTTGGCTGTGTGGCTTATGGGCCCATGTCGCCATTGGGTGGTATTAGGATCTTTTATTCCTCTTCCTTACTCCGGGATTCTGATCTCTTGTCTATTCGGGTCAAACATTTTACTAACTCTGACATTAGGCTCTCGTACCCACTTCCTCTTGGAGAGCCCCGACATTATCGAGGATCGCTTGCTTCGCCAGAAGATTCTGCAGATACTCCTCGATGTTTCTCGAGACACTGTGCCAACTGCCTTGCAGTTCCTGACCATCGATAATCCCCGTGAATGACATCCTTGCCGCTTGTACCTTCATCCCCAGCTGCTCTTGCTATTACAAGATACCCCTAGTACTCTCCGTTGTTCCGGGAATCATTTGTGCCTTCTGATTTGCAGCTTCTTTTCGAACTGTGAATAATTCCTCACATTTACCGGGGATTCTTCCATCCCCAGTTGTTAATGTGTTTCTCAAAATACTTCGTAATGCTATCCGTTCTTTCGAGAACCCTCTGCAATCTATTGCTTTGGAAAGTCTTGTCTGCCTGCATTATGGTTAGTTCCATATGTCTGGCAATATTCATTAAACATCCTTTGTCATTGTCATCCTGAGCCTATTGATTCATTATGTTGCGCTTGCTCACAATCATCAGCCGAACCCTGAAATTTGACCTTCCTGCTCATAAGTCATTCTGGACATGGGCTGGTTCTCAGCAAACAAACCTTAATTGATTGATCTATATCTATTCAACTTACTTGTCTTTTGACCAGAGTGTCTGCTTCTGATCTTCTAATTTGGAAATCATAATTTCTTTGCTTTAAGCATCGAATTATTCAGTTGTTTCTATAATCCAATGCCTTTGCATTCTTTTCTTCTTCTGATTGAGTGCTGATACTCAAATCAGATCCATTGAGGACCGTTGAATCCTTTGTTGGATTATTATCCGGCAGTTCCCTTCATGTTCAAAATTTTGTGCGCTCTTCCCCCGGATACATATTGCCTTTGGTAAATTGTATTCTATACTTTGTCAATCATGCTCTGCTTCCGAGCTTGAGTTAATTACCTCTAAAGTTTTTGCAAATGTTCCTAAGATGCCCCGACGGGTTGAACTAATGCTTTCCCTAATTTGTGTGAACCCGGAAATTTCTATGGGTCATACTCTACTGGTGTTACGCCGGATAAAATTTTCTACACTGCAACTTTGTCAAATGTGAGAAGTAAATGAGAGGTTATGCATTGAAGAAGTGGGAGTCGACCTTGAACTTTGTGTTCATGCCCATAGACACGATGTAGATCTTATCATGGAAGCTTCTCTTATAATCAAATGTTCCCTTGGTATAAGCTCATCTTGCATCTTTAAATTGATTCTTTGCAATCGTGGTTCCGACCATATTTTCTCCTTGATTCCATTTCCCGGACAAGTTAATATACTTGTCTTCTGTAGATCATTTCATCTGTCCAACCTCTATTTTGATCTACCTCGAGTATTGCCCCCTGGTATCTTGAGGATATCAACCCATTGCACTTCATCTTACGAACTTCTGGTGAGGTAGTTCCTTTCCCCGTCATAGTCACTCCACGGGTTCTGGGTTGTCGTCAACCAAGAACACCGATTTGTGAATCGAATCAGCACTGAGGTTCAGTACTCCCGGTACTTTGTTGTTGAGAAGTTTAATACTCCATTACGTCATTCCTAGCCCGATCAGCTATATTTTTATCGTGTCATCTTTTAACTGTGCTACTTGGTCCTTATGCCCGGAGCAACTTTCGACGATGAGCTAAGCTTACGTCGGTCTTCCTCATCTTATCATTTCACCTCAAACAACAAGCTTGATTTCGAGTTTGTGTAGTATTCGTGGCTTCAATAATCTTTCGCTTCAGCCTCCCTTTGACTAGATGTCATCACCGATCGATTTAATCTCCTTTAAATCCCTCGATAAATGTGTCGTGATCACCGACACTATTTTGTCTCCCTCGGAGATGTCCATTGAATTCATGGCTAGAAATACCATCCCTGCCCCTCGATGATTTATGATATCATCGATGACATCCTTGACTTTCTGCCAACACAGACCTAGTTGTGTTTGGTTAATCCTTACATTCCGAGATAATCTTTGAAGTTTTCCTTTGTATCTCTTGTGATCTTTCGACCCAACCCTTACTTTAAAAAAAACATGTCAATGCTATCTCGAAGCATGTCTGTGGTAATCCGATCTCCAATAAGAACATTTGAAGCACGATACTAAAATTTTCTTTATCAATTACCCAAACATTGTTGTATGGGTAATGTCATGAAATTTCTTTCCCCTTACCTAAATGGTTTTATACTTCTATCCTATCATGGATATCATGCTCTGCTTATCCTTGGGGAGGATATACCCCTGAAATATGTGTTCAAACACCTTTTCCTTTCCATTGTTCAGTTTAATCTGACAATTACATTTTCCTTTCCATTGGTTTGTTTAAACCTTATTGTGATCTATATTATATAAGTAGTAATATTTCCTTGCTTATGTAAACACCTCGTTGTATCAGTCTGTCAGTAAGACCCTATTACTATTGTTGATGACATTCCGGTAGCCACCGATGGACGAAAACTTTGCCTAATGGCCCGCCTCGTTCAACGAGTAGGAAAATGGTTCTCTTCGTCCCTCGCCCTTGGTACCGACGTTGTTGCCGACATAACTGACATGCTACCCTCTGACATGCCGTGCTATCACGACCGTGCAAGATATCATCGTTCCTATTTTAACCCACATGGTGGGCCCATAACCCACAGTTCCACAGGATCAAAACCTAACTCTCTTGTACATCACTATTTCCAAAAGTTTATCCTTTGGACCTTACCTCGTATGTAATTCTGCGAGCTACCTTCAATCAGATATTATCTTTTGGTATCGGACGCACTACTTATTCTCGTTGCTCTGGACCCCTTTCACACTTTGTTTCAGGCATCGAACGATTGCCCGCCCGCTCGAAACTTCCCATGATACCCCCTTACTTTACTCTCGATAATTTCTTAAGTTTCAACTCGAGAGATACTTCTGCCTCTTTCCCTGAATTGTTCATCAGATAATAACCCTATAAGGGTCAGTTCTCCCGAAGTTACTCTTTACTTGTCCACTTAAATCTCGGGACGAAATTTCTTGTAGTGGAGGAGATTTGTAACACCCCAGTGTCATGCTATAGTAACCCTCTGTGATTAAGCCTAATCTTTTGGCTAAAGAATTCTTAATAACCTTTGTTCAATACCTCTTTTCAACTCTCATCTGAATTCTAATTCAAAACATAAGTGAAACTTGAAGTTGCACAAAAGTTGCTGGAAAAATGTTCATCATTTAGCAAATATTCCAATACAATTTGATGTAAATAAAAACAACATCACTCCTATGCTAAAATGGACACTAACAGTTATAACAGTGCCATTCCAGCAATTTAAAATGCAAATTCATTTATGAAAATTCCAAATGAATCTAAATCTCTCCCAAAAAATAATTGTGACAGTGCCTAAAAATGCACTGAACTTTTATGATCCAGTCTCACCTTTTTTCTAAATTATTAGGGTCCCTAGATAAATCATTTTCCTTATCTGGTTTTTACAGAAAAGGAGTTAACAGAGAAAAGCAGAGGGGGGAGAGAGAGTAAAGGCTCCCCCTCTCACTGGGCTTCGGCCCACTAGGCCACCGGCCCAGCTACCGGCCGGCCCAGCCGGCGCTCCCATATCCCCTCACC
>NC_041382.1:720818417-720821760 GCF_002162155.2 Triticum dicoccoides | reverse complement strand
CGCTCACCGCGCCTCTCTCCCTGTCGCTCGCGCCCTGACCGCTCGCCGCGCACCCACGTGCGCTCGCCCCGTCGCCTCTGCCCTGCGCACCGTCGCGCCGCACACCACCCTCGCCCAGCTCCGTCGCCCCTGCCCCGCGTGGGCTTGCCTCCCCCTCCATGCCGTGCACGCCCCCGATGCCCCACCGCGCCGTGATGCGCCCACCTCGTCGCCCCCCAGCTCGCCGTCGTGTGCCTGCACCATCGCCGCAGCCTCGTCCCTATATCGCCGCATGGCCGCCCCCTCCTTCCTCGGCGGTTGCGGCCGCCCATTGTGGAGGCCGGCGACGCCCCGCCGTCCCTCCTGTTGGCCTGGGCGGGCGCCCATTTGGGCTGCCGCCCGTCGCCCGTTAGCCCCGCACCCGTTAGGCCCCCTCTATGTCTATGACAGTGGGGCCCCACGCCCCAGAATGTTTTTTAAAAAGGAATTAAGAAATAATAATAAATAAATATTAATTAATTAATTAATTAATTAATTAATCCTGTTAAATTAATCTAATTAAGCATAATTAATTAACCTAATCACTTTAATTAAATTAACTAATCTTGTTTAATTAACTAAGTCAATGACTAATGGGACCCACACGTCATCGACCCAGTCAACACCCCTGTTGACTGCTGACGTCATGCTGACGTCAGCGAGGACTATTATGGATAATGTTGAATTAAAATAATTAAATAAATCCTAAAAATGTTTAAATCTTTTAAATTTAATATAAAATAAACCGTAACTCGGATGGGAAAACTTTGTACATGAAAGTTGCTCAGAATGACGAGACGACTCCGGATACGCAGCCCATTCGTCCGCCACGCATCCCTAGCATAGTGAACACGCAACTTTCCCCCTCCAGTTCATCTGTCCGAAAACGCGAAACACCGGGGATACTTTCCCGAATGTTTCCCCCCTTCGCCGGTATCACCTCCTACCGCGTTAGGTCACACCCGTCACATCTTATTGCCATGTTATGCTTTGTGGTGCTATGTTTGCTTTATATTTACTGTTTCTTCCCCCTCTTCTCTCCGGTAGACCCCGAGACCGATGCTGCCCTTGTGATCGACTACGTCGACGACGACCCCCCTCCTTGCCAGAGCAACCAGGCAAGCAAACCCCCCTTGAGCATTCCGATATCGCCCATTTCCTTCCCTCTCATGCTTGCATTAGAACTGCTACTGCTTTCTGTATGATCCTACTCTGATGCATAGCCTGTTGTTGTTACCTGCTTTCATGCCTTACCTGCTTATCCTAAACTGCTTAGTATAGGTTGGTTAGTGATCCATCAGTGACCCCCACCTTGTCCCAGTTGCCTCGCTTTATGTTCGATGACTCGATCAACGTGATCGACGTCCAGGCCCCGACACCGCACATCACCCCCCTAGTTGTACAAATCTGCAGAGTTACCATCGAGTGCCGAGGATGGAACCTCTTACATCACTCCTGATGAGATCTCTGTAGTGTAGCTATACGGTCGAGGTCATCGAGGGTGATTTCCTCCTTAACCACTCCCGTTACCGCTCTGTCGTGCAACCCCTCAAGTGTGAACCTCGAGGGTGGATCCTCTTACGTTCACCTTGATGATTACATCAAGTGGAATTCACCGAGGGTGATTCCTCTGGTTTTCCCCTTAGTGTTAGACACACAGTTACTATGGTTACTATGACTTTACAACTGAACCATGTTACTAAAGACGGGTAGACCCTGAGAGGTACCCGCTCGAGCTTAATAGCGAGTGATGTGGAGTCGGGTTGACCTGGAAGGTGCCCGCGAGATACTTACGAGGCGTGGCCAGGCATTCTTAGCCCTTGTCGCAAGTACTCGAGACGGGGCGACGGGGTCACATCGATCGTGAGTTTCTGCTTGTTACCGCGCGTTCCTAATCCACTACGATTTGGATATTTGATCCGAGGGGCCTCTGGCCTGATAGCACTAACCATCACGTGGGCATAGTATGGGCGTTCTGCGTCGTATACATCAGCCGAAACTTAATAGACGTCAGTGAGTGAGCGGCGCGCGCCAGGTTGGACTGCGTAAGCACCTGCCTTATTGAAGGAGGTAGCTAGGTCTGCTTACCGGTCGCGTACGCAACGTGCAGGAGTTCCCGGGGAGATGGCCCATGACCCCTGGGGGCATAGGTTTAGTCCAGCGTGCCGGCCTCTCTATTAAGCCTAGGTCGGGCTGCGGCGTATTGTTTGGCCGAGGCTGGGCATGACCCAGGAAAGTGTGTCCAGCTAGAGTTAATCGAGCATGGTGGGTAAGTTGGTGCACCCCTGCAGGGAAGAAAACATCTATCGATAGCCTGTCCTATGGTAACGGACACTTGGAGTTGTATCCCGATCGATACAACTAGAACTGGATACTTGAGATGAGACATGGAGATGAGACTTGGATATGAGATGATAACTGGATAGTATGGCTCTGGGATTGCTTTCTCGCAGGGAGTCAAGAAAGGATCTCTGGCCGAGGTTGATAACACTTCTACTACTTTACTTTATGCTACTCTACTCCCTCCTGTTGCTGCAAGATGGTGGTTTCCAGAAGATGCTAGTCTTTGATAGGCTAGGCTTTCCCCTTCCCTTCTGGCATTCTGCAGTTTAGTCCACAGATACAACCCATTCCTTTTATATAGATGCATACTTAGTTTAGATCTGATGTAAGTCTTGCGAGTACTTTGGATGAGTACTCACGGTTGCTTTGCTACTTCTTTTCCCCCATTCCCGATTGTTGCGACCAGATGACGGATCCCAGGAGCCAGACGACGCTACTGATGACTACTACTACCCGGAGGATGCCAACTACTACATGACGACCGCATGACGATTTGGAGTAGTTAGGAGGTTCCCAGGCAGGAGGCCTTGCCTTTTCGATCGTTGTTGCTTTTGTGCTAGCCTTCTTAAGGCAAACTTGTCTAACTTATGTCTGTACTCAGATATTGTTGCTTCCGTTGACTCTTCTGTTTTTCAAGCTTATGTATTCGAGCCCTCGAGGCCCCTGGCTTGTAATATAAAGCTTGTATTATTTTAATTTGTGTCTAGAGTTGTGTTGTGATATCTTCCCGTGAGTCCTTGATCTTGATCGTACACATTTGCGTGTATGATTAGTGTACGATTGAATCGAGGGCGTCACACCGGGCTTCGGCCCAGCTGACCACAGGTCCAACTGGGCCAACCCACCAGGCCCAGCCGGCCACTCCCCCACTCCCTCTTATCCACTCCCCCCCCCCGCAAACCCTAACCCACTACCCCCACTTCCCCCACTCCCCTTGTCAGCCCCCCACCTCCCGATCCGATCTGGATCAGGGAAGGGGATC
>NC_041382.1:720799753-720817901 GCF_002162155.2 Triticum dicoccoides | reverse complement strand
GGGAAGGGGATCGAGGCCGCCCCCTCGTCGTTGCCGTTGGACGCCGTCGCCCGGAGCCCGCGCTCCCTCGCTAGCCTGCTCCCTCCCCGACGCTATCGTTCCCGTCACCCTCCTCGCGCACCGCTGCCACGATCCCTGCACCCCACGTGAGCATGCTCCGCGCGCCTCCTCCTCTCTCCCCTATCCCTGCTCACCGCGTCCGCTGCCGTTGACCCGCGCCCGAGGTTGCGCATGCCTCGCCGCACCCGTGCTCGCGGCGCCCCACCCGCGCGCCCCCGCTCCGCTTCTCCTGCTGTAGCTGCACCCCTGCATCGCGGTCGAGGTGCTCGACCGCGCGTCCAGGCGACGCACCCAGCCGCGGCTCTTCCTTCCTGCTTACCTCTGTGATTGCTGCCGCCGGCAGCTCGCCCACGGCCGTTCCGCTCCGCCTGCGCCTCCGCCGCTCGCCCGCCCACGCGAGGCCCTCCCTCCTATGCTCCCCATTGACGACTGCGCTCCCGCCTCCGACTAGCCACGCGCTTGGCCGGGCCTCACCTTTGCTGCCGCACACCCTGCACCGCGCACGCTTACCCCGCGCTGCCGCAGCTCGCCGACCGCGCCCCCGACAGCCCCTGCTCACCCCGCTCGCGGGTCCCGCCGCTCGCCGTGGGGGCCCCTTGCTGCTGCGGCTCTAGCAGCGGCCACTGCCACGGCGTCGGACCCAGTAGCCCGTGCCCGGGCCAATTCGGGCGGCGCCCAACCGCGCCCGTGTGCCCGATAAGGCCTCTGGGCCTATGACGAGTGGGCCCTAGCCCGAGAACGATTAATAAAAAAAGATTTTAAAATAATAATAAATAGTAATAATAAAAATAATTAATTAGTTAAATAAATAAATAATTAACTTAATTAATTCTATTTAGATTAACTAATTAAGGTTAATTAAACTAGTAACTAGTTAACCTAATTAACTATTGTTAATTAGTCAAACAGTCGCTGAGAGGTGGACCCACCTGTCAGGTTGACCAGGTCAACTACTGACGTCATGCTGACGTCAGCAAACACTATTCTGGATAATGTTGATTTAAATAATTAAATAAATCCTAAAAATGATTTTAATCTTTTAAAATTAATATAAAATAAACCGTAGCTTGGATGGAAAAACTTTGTACATGAAAGTTGCTCAGAACGACGAGACAAATCCGGATATGCAACCCGTTTGTCCGCCACACATCCCTAGCATAGCGAACACGCAACTTTCCCCCTCTGGTTCATCTGTCCGAAAACGTGAAACACCGGGGATATTTTCCCAGATGTTTTCCCCCTTCACGGTACCACCTCATAACGCGTTAGGGCACCCCTAGCACCGATACTTGTCATGTCATGCACCGCTATGCATCTGTTTGCTTAATATTTATTGTTTCTTCCCCCTCTTCTCTCGCTAGACAACGAGACCGACGCCGCTGCTACCCAGTACGACAACGGTGTTGACGACCCCTCTCTCTTGCCAGAGCAACCAGGCAAGCCCCCCTGATCACCAGACATCACCTATTCTTCTCTCTACTGCTTGCATTAGAGTAGTGTAGCATGCTACTGCTTTCCGTTAATCCTATTCTGATGCATAGCCTGTCATTGTTGCTACAGTTGTTGATACTTTACCTGCAATCCTAAATGCTTAGTATAGGATTCTAGTTTATCATCAGTGGCCCTACATTCTTGTATGTCTGCCATGCTGTACTATCGGGCCGTGATCACATCGGGTGTTGATCACGGGTATATACTATACCTACTACACATATATATGTTGTGACTAAAGTTGGGTCGGCTCGTTGTGTACCCGCGGTTGATTCACGAATTGGGGGCTGGAAGGACATACTTTCCCGACGGCCTTCTATGTGGATCTTTGTGGCGGAGCGACAGGGCACGTTGAGACCGCCTAGTCGGCGTTCGCGGTTACTTCAAGATAACACGCTTAACTAGATCTTGGTATTTGATCTGAGTCTGGCCACTGGCCTATACGCACTAACCAACTACGCGGGAACAGTTATGGGCACTCGGCGTCGTGGTATCAGCCGAAGCCTTCGTGACGTCAGCGACTGAGCGGCGCACGCCGGGTTGGACCGCGTAGCGTAACTTCCTTTGTAATGGAGGTTGCTAGGTCTGCTCTCCGGCCGCCCACGTAACGTGCAGGTGTGCAATGGGCGATGGGCCCAGACCCCTGCACGCATAGGATTTAGACCGGGGTGCTAACCTATCTGTTGTGCCTAGGTGGGGCTGCGACGTGTTGATCTTCCGAGGTCGGGCATGACCCAGGAAAGTGTGTCCGGACAAAGGGGATCGAGCGTGTTGGGAAATGTGGTGCACCCCTGCAGGGAAGTTAATCTATTCGACTAGCCGTGATTTTCGGTAACAGGACGACTTGGAGTTGTACCTTGACCTTATGACAACTAGAACTAGATACTTAATAAAATACACCCTTCCAAGTGCCAGATACAACCGGCGATCACTCTTTCACAGGGCGACAAGGGGAGGATCATCGGTTAGGATTATGCTATGCGATGTTACTTGGTGAACTTACCACCTACTCTCTTCTTCTGCTACAAGATGGAGGTTACCAGAAGCGTAGTCTTCGAAAGGACTAGCTATCCCCCTCTTATTCCGGCATTCTGCAGTTCAGTCCACATATGATACCCCTTTTCCATTTGATACCAATGCATACATATGTAGTGTAGCTCCTTGCTTGCGAGTACTTTGGATGAGTACTCACTGTTGCTTTGCTCCCTCTTTCCCCCCTTTCTATACCCGATTGCTGCGACCAGACGATGGAGCTTAGGAGCCAGACGCCACCATCGACGATGACTCCTACTACGCTGGAGGTGCCTACTGCTACGTGCAGCCCACTGACGGCGAACAGGAGTAGTTTAGGAGGATCCCAGGCAGGAGGCCTGCGCCTCTTTCGATCTGTATCCCAGTTTGTGCTAGCCTTCTTAAGGAAAACTTGTTTAACTTATGTTTGTACTCAGATATTGTTGCTTCCGCTGACTCGTCTATGATCAAGCTCTTGTATTCAAGCCCTCGAGGCCCCTGGCTTGTAATATGATGCTTGTATGACTTATTTTATTTGTAGAGTTGTGTTTTGATATCTTCTCATGAGTCCCTGATCTTGGTCGTACACGTTTGCGTGTATGATTAGTGTACGATTAAATCGGGGGCGTCACAAGTTGGTATCAGAGCCGACTGCCTGTAGGAATCCCCCTTCGTCACTCCTTGGCCGAAGTCGAGTCTAGACATTACAAAACTTTTTACTAACATGGTTGTGTGTCTTACGGGCCCACATCACCATTTGGGTGGTATTAGGATATTTTACTCCTCGATCCTTACTCTAGGACTCTGAACTCTCTTCTACTCGGGTTAAACGATTTTACTAACTCTAACATTAGGATCCCGTGACCATGTTCACCCCAAAGTTGGATAAGCCCTAGCTATTCTTTAGAGTAGTATATTGAACATTATCGACATTGTCATTTGACTCCTTTGAAACATCTTTGTTTTCAGATGGAACCCACGAGACAGGTCGTCCGCCACACAACGGCCATTGGTGCCTTAGGATCACCTGCTATGTTGGTTGAGATGATGACCTATCTGGGTTATCGTTGGCACCCTGAGTACACCATCTACGAGGAGTACCAGGACTTCAACCAGGAGTAGTATCGTGCCATCATCCACCTCTACTCTCAGGAGTCTGACTCCACTACCGTGTTGCACACTGCTCATGGTGTTGGAGTGACTATTGATATGGCGGTCCACGATGCTACTTATGCTGCTCTGACACATCTTGATGGAGAGTATCGGGAGTTGGACACCTCCCCTTTCAGGCACATTGCTATCGCATCCGATGTTGGTGTGGAGGGGTACTACACTGCTGCCTACTCCACTATCACCCGAGAGCCCTTCTACCACCAGAACCTGGTTCTGCATGCTGATGGGCTGGATAGAGCTAACCGAGCTCTTCACCACGAGTTGTACATCACCCGTCAGCACCTGTACCGTGCTCTAACGCTGTTGCACCCCTCTGTCTGATCTGGTGATCTGTCGCGTTCTGTGATCTACCCTGCCAGGACCGTGATGCCCCAGGGCGTCGGCTGGCCAGATGTGGGAGGCTACTCTCCCGCACTTGGTCCTCTTCTGCCACCTGTGTGTCGGGTTCCGCACCAGAGTATCTGCGGACCCCAGGCTACTCACGTGGAGGACTTCCCGTCGCGTCACTACCAGCTGTCAGGCTACACCTACCTCCACAGTTCCTCCTGGGACTGATGTAGGCTTGCTTGTTAGTGTTAGATGCATTCACCGCGAGCCTCGTGTCGCCTATTATGTTCTTAGCCTATGTACTAAACTCTGTGTACCGAACTCTATGCATGATCTCTCTTGTAAGATATGCCAACTACTAAGTAGTATCTATCGTGTTCCTTTCATTATGCATGTTTCATCATGAATGATTCTTGTCCTTGCAATTTCTCAATGCTGAACTACCTGTTGGGTTTCGTAGTAATTTCAAAAAATTTCCTACGCACACGCAAGATCATGTGATGCATAGCAATGAGAGGGGAGAGTGCTGTCTACGTACCCACGCAGACCGACTGCGGAAGCGTTGATACAACGTAGAGGAAGTAGTCGTACGTCTTCACGATCCAACCGATCAAGCACCAAAACTACGGCACTTCCGAGTTCGAGCACACGTTCAGCTTGATGACGATCCCCGGACTCCGATCCAGCAAAGTGTCGGGGAAGAGTTCCGTCACCACGACGGCGTGGTGACGATCTTGATGTACTACAGCAGCAGGGCTTCGCCTAAACTCCGCTACAGTATTATCGAGGACTATGGTCGCTGGGGGCGCCGCACACGGCTAAGGAATAGATCACGTGGATCAACTTGTGTGTTCTAGGGTGCCTCTGCCTCAGTATATAAAGGACTAGAGGGGGGAGGCTGGCCGGCCAAGGTGTGGCGCGCCAGGAGAGTCCTACTCCCTCTGGGAGTAGGATCCCCCCCCCCCAATCCTAGTTGGAATAGGATTCGCGGAGGGGGAAAAGAGAGAGAGGGGGCCGGCCACCTCTCCTAGTCCTAATAGGACTAGGGGAAGGGGGGAGGCGCGCAGCCCATGTAGGGCTGCCTCTTCTCTTTTCCACTAAGGCCCATCATGGCCCATTTAGCTCCCGGGGGGTTCCGGTAACCTTCCCGGTACTTCGGTAAAATCCCGATTTCACCCAGAACACTTCCGATATCCAAACATAGGCTTCCAATATATCAATCTTTACGTCTCGACCATTTCGAGACTCCTTGTCATGTCCGTGATCACATCCGGGACTCCGAACAACCTTCGGTACATCAAAATGCATAAACTCATAATATAATTGTCATCGTAACCTAAAGCGTGCGGACCCTACGGGTTCGAGAACAATGTAGACATGACCGAGACACGTCTCCGGTCAATAACCAATAGTGGGACCTGGATGCCCATATTGGCTCCTACATATTCTATGAAGATCTTTATCGGTCAGACCACATAACAACATACGTTGTTCCCTTTGTCATCGGTATGTTACTTGCCCGAGATTCGATCGTCGGTATCCAATAGCTAGTTCAATCTCGTTACCGGCAAGTCTCTTTACTCGTTCTGTAATACATCATCCCGCAACTAACTCATTAGTTGCAATGCTTGCAAGGCTTATGTGATGTGCATTATTGAGAGGGCCCAGAGATACCTCTCCGACAATCGGAGTGACAAAACCTAATCTCGAAATACGCCAACCCAACATGTACCTTTGGAGACACCTATAGTACTCCTTTATAATCACCCAGTTACGTTGTGATGTTTGGTAGTACCCAAAGTGTTCCTCCGGTAAACGGGAGTTGCATAATCTCATAGTTATAGGTACATGTATAAGTCATGAAGAAAGCAATAGCAACATACTAAACGATCGGGTGCTAAGCTAATGGAATGGGTCATGTCAATCAGATCATTCTCTTAATGATGTGATCCCGTTAATCAAATAACAACTCATTGTTCATGGTTAGGAAACATAACCATCTTTGATTAATGAGCTAGTCAAGTAGAGGCATACTAGTGACACTTTGTTTGTTTATGTATTCACACATGTATTATGTTTCCGGTTAATACAATTTTAGCATGAATAATAAACATTTATCATGATTATAAGGAAATAAATAATAACTTTATTATTGCCTCTAGGGCATATTTCCTTCAGTCTCCCACTTGCACTAGAGTCAATAATCTAGATTACACCGTAATGATTCTAACACCCATGGAGCCTTGGTGCTGATCATGTTTTGCTCGTGGTAGAGGCTTAGTCAACGGGTCTGCAACATTCAGATCCGTATGTATCTTGCAAATCTCTATGTCTCCCACCTGGACTAGATCCCGGATGGAATTGAAGCATCTCTTGATGTGCTTGGTTCTCTTGTGAAATCTGGATTCCTTTGCCAAGGCAATTGCACCAGTATTGTCACAAAAGATTTTCATTGGACCTGATGCACTAGGTATGACACCTAGATCGGATATGAACTCCTTCATCCAGACTCTTCGTTCGCTGCTTCCGAAGCAGCTATGTACTCCGCTTCACATGTAGATCCCGCTATGACGCTTTGTTTAGAACTGCACCAACTGACAGCTCCACCGTTTAATGTAAACACGTATCTGGTTTGTGATTTAGAATCGTCCGGATCAGTGTCAAAGCTTGCATCAACGTAACCATTTACGATGAGCTCTTTGTCACCTCCATATACGAGAAACATGTCCTTAGTCCTTTTCAGGTATTTTAGGATGTTCTTGACCACTGTCCAATGATCCACTCCTGGATTACTTTGGTACCTCCCTGCTAGACTTATAGCAAGGCACACATCAGGTCTGGTACACAGCATTGCATACATGATAGATCCTATCACTGATGCATAGGGAACATCTTTCATATTCTCTCTATCTTCTGTAGTGGTCGGGCATTGAGTCTTACTCAATTTCACACCTTGTAACACAGGCAAGAATCCTTTCTTTGCTTGATCCATTTTGAACTTCTTCAAAATCTTGTCAAGGTATGTGCTTTGTGAAAGTCCAATTAAGTGTTTTGATCTATCTCTATAGATCTTTATGCCTAATATGTAAGCAGCTTCACCGAGGTCTTTCATTGAAAAACTCTTATTCAAGTATCCCTTTATGCTATCCAGAAATTCTATATCATTTCCAATCAGTAATATGTCATCCACATATAATATCAGAAATGCTACAGAGCTCCCACTCACTTTCTTGTAAATACAGGCTTCACCGAAAGTCTGTATAAAACCAAATGCTTTGATCACACTATCAAAGCATTTATTCTAGCTCCGAGAGGCTTGCACCAGTCCATAAATGGATCGCTGGAGCTTGCGCACTTTGTTAGCTCCCTTTGGATCGACAAAACCTTCTGGTTGCATCATATATAACTCTTCTTCCAGAAATCCATTCAGGAATGCAATTTTGACATCCATCTGCCAAAGTTTCATAATCATAAAATGCGGCAATTGCTAACATGATTCGGACAGACTTAAGCATCGCTACAGGTGAGAAGGTCTCATCGTAGTCAACCCCTTGAACTTGTCGAAAACCTTTTGTGACAAGTCGAGCTTTGTAGACAGTAACATTACCGTCAGCGTTAGTCTTCTTCTTGAAGATCCATTTATTCTCAATTGCTTGCCGATCATCGGGCAAGTCAACCAAAGTCCATACTTTGTTCTCATACATGGATCCCATCTCAGATTTCATGGCTTCAAGCCATTTTGCGGAATCTGGGCTCACCATCGCTTCTTCATAGTTCGTAGGTTCATCATGATCTAGTAGCATGATTTCCAGAACAGGATTACCGTACCACACTGGCGCGGATCTCACTCTGGTTGATCTACGAGGTTCAGTAGTATCTTGATCTGAAGTTTCATGATCATTATCATTAGCTTCCTCACTAACTGGTGTAGGTGTCACCGAAACAGTTTTCTGTGATGTACTACTTTCCAGTAAGGGAGCAGGTACAATTACCTCGTCAAGTTCTACTTTCCTCCCACTCACTTCTTTCGAGAGAAACTCCTTCTCTAGAAAGTTTCCGAATTTAGCAACAAAAGTCTTGCCTTCGGATCTGTGATAGAAGGTGTATCCAATTCGTTTCCTTTGGATATCCTATGAAGACACATTTCTCCGATTTGGGTTCGAGCTTATCAGGTTGAAGCTTTTTCACATAAGCATCGCAGCCCCAAACTTTCAGAAACGACAACTTTGGTTTCTTGCCAAACCATAGTTCATAAGGCGTCGTCTCAACGGATTTTGATGGTGCCCTATTTAACGTGAATGCGGCCGTCTCTAGAGCGTATCCCCAAAACGATAGCGGTAAATCAGTAAGAGACATCATAGA
Source organism: Triticum dicoccoides (assembly GCF_002162155.2). NCBI lineage: Eukaryota > Viridiplantae > Streptophyta > Magnoliopsida > Poales > Poaceae > Triticum > Triticum dicoccoides. The sequence continues at coordinate 720,809,477 of NC_041382.1, read as the reverse complement.
TCGCACCATATCTAGTATAGTACGATTACGACGTTCGGACACACCATTACGTTGTGGTGTTCCGGGTGGCGTGAGTTGCGAAACTATTCCACAATTTTTCAAATGTACACCAAACTCGTAACTCAAATATTCTCCTCCACGATCAGATCGTAGAAACTTTATTTTCTTGTCACGATGATTTTCAACTTCACTCTGAAATTCCTTGAACTTTTCAAATGTTTCAGACTTATGTTACATTAAGTGGATATACCCATATTTGCTTAAATTATTTGTGAAGGTGAGAAAATAACAATATCCGCCACGAGCCTCAATATTCATCGGACGACATACATCTGTATGTATGATTTCCAACAAATCTGTTGCTCTCTCCGTAGTACCGGAGAACGGTGTTTTGGTCATCTTGCCCATGAGGCACGGTTCGCAAGTACCAAGTGATTCATAATCAAGTGGTTCCAAAAGTCCATCAGAATGGAGTTTCTTCATGCGCTTTACACCGATATGACCTAAACGGCAGTGCCACAAATAAGTTGCACTCTCATTATCAACTCTGCATCTTTTGGCTTCAACATTATGAATATGTGTGTTACTACTATCGAGATTCAATAAGAATAGACCACTCTTCAAGGGTGCATGACCATAAAAGATATTACTCATATAAATAGAACAACCATTATTCTCTGATTTAAATGAATAACCGTCTCGCATCAAACAAGATCCAGATATAATGTTCATGCTTAACGCTGGCACCAAATAACAATTATTTAGGTCTAATACTAATCCCAAAGGTAGATGTAGAGGTAGTGTGCCGACTGCGATCACATCGACTTTGGAACCGTTTCCTACGCGCATCGTCACCTCGTCCTTAACCAATCTTTGCTTGATCCGTAGTCCCTGTTTCGAGTTGCAGATATTAGCAACAGAACCAGTATCAAATACCCAGGTGCTACTACGAGCATTAGTAAGGTACACATCAATAACATGTATATCACATATACCTTTGTTCACCTTGCCATCCTTCTTATCCGCCAAATACTTGGGGCAGTTCCGCTTCCAGTGACCAGTCTGCTTGCAATAGAAGCACTCAGTTTCAGGCTTAGGTCCAGGTTTGGGTTTCTTCTCTTGTGTAGCAACTTGCTTGCCATTCTTTTTGAAGTTCCCCTTCTTCTTCCCTTTGCCCTTTTTCCTGAAACTAGTGGTCTTGTTGACCATCAACACTTGATGCTCCTTCTTGATTTCTACCTCCGCAGCTTTCAGCATCGCGAAGAGCTCGGGAATAGTCTTGTTCATCCCTTGCATATTATAGTTCATCACGAAGCTCTTGTAGCTTGGTGGCAGTGATTGAAGAATTCTATCAATGACGCAATCATCTGGAAGATTAACTCCCAATTGAATCAAGTGATTATTATACCCAGACATTTTGAGTATATGCTCACTGACAGAACTGTTCTCCTCCATCTTGCAGCTATAGAACTTATTGGGGACTTCATATCTCTCAATCCGGGCATTTTCTTGAAATATTAACTTCAACTCCTAGAACATCTCATATGCTCCATGACGTTCAAAATGTCGTTGAAGTCCCGATTCTAAGCCGTAAAGCATGGCACACTGAACTATCGAGTAGTCATCAGCTTTGCTCTGCCAGACGTTCATAACATCCGGCGTTGCTCCTGCAGCAGGCCTGGCACCCAGCGGTGCTTCCAGGACGTAATTCTTATGTGCAGCAATGAGGATAATCCTCAAGTTATGGACCCAGTCCGTGTAATTGCTACCATCATCTTTCAACTTTGCTTTCTCAAGGAACGCATTAAAATTCAACGGAACAACAGCACGAGCCATCTATCTACAATCAAACATAAACAAGCAAGATACTAATCAGGTACTAAGTTTCATGATAAATTTAAGTTCAGTTAATCAAATTAATTAAAGAACTCCCACTTAGATATACATCCCTCTAATCCTCTAAGTGATTACGTGATCCAAATCAACTAAACCATAACCGATCATCACGTGAGATGGAGTAGTTTTCAATGGTGAACATCGTTATGTTGATCATATCTACTATATGATTCATGCTCGACCTTTCGGTCTCCGTGTTCCGAGGCCATATCTGTATATGCTTGGCTCGTCAAGTATAACCTGAGTATTCCGTGTGTGCAACTATTTTGCACCCGTTGTATTTGAACGTAGAACCTATCACACCCGATCATCACGTGGTGTCTCAGCACGAAGAACTTTCGCAACGGTGCATACTCAGGGAGAACACTTCTTGATAATTTAGTGAGAGATCATCTTATAATGCTACCGTCAATCAAAGCAAGATAAGATGCATAAAAGGATAAACATCACATGCAATCAATATAAGTGATATGATATGGCCATCATCATCTTGTGCTTGTGATCTCCATCTCCGAAGCACCGTCGTGATCACCATCGTCACCGGCGTGACACCTTGATCTCCATCGTAGCATCGTTGTCGTCTCGCCAAGCTTGTGCTTCCACGACTATCACTACCGCTCAGTAATAAAGTAAAGCATTACATCGCGATTTCATTGCATACAATAAAATGACAACCATAAGGCTCCTGCCAGTTGCCGATAACTCGGTTACAAAACATGATCATCTCATACAATAAAATTCAGCATCATGTCTTGACCATATCACATCACAACATGCCCTGCAAAAACAAGTTAGACGTCCTCTACTTTGTTGTTGCAAGTTTTACGTGGCTGCTACGGGCTTAAGTAAGAACCAATCTCACCTACGCATCAAAACCACAACGATAGTTTGTCAAATAGACTCCTTTTTAACCTTCGCAAGGACCGGGCGTAGCCATACTTGGTTCAACTAAAGTTGGAGAGACAGTCGCCCGCAAGCCACCTATGTGCAAAGCACGTCGGGGGAACCGGTCTCGCGTAAGCGTACGCGTAATGTTGGTCCGGGTCGTCTCGTCCAACAATGCCGCCGAACCAAAGTATGACATGCTGGTAGGCAGTATGACTTATATCGCCCACAACTCACTTGTGTTCCACTCGTGCATATAACATCAACATAAATAACCTAGGCTCGGATGCCACTGTTGGGTTTCGTAGTAATTTCAAAAAAATTCCTACACACACGCAAGATCATTCGATGCATAGCAACGAGAGGGGAGAGTGCTGTCTACGTACCCACGCAGACCGACTGCGGAAGCATTGACACAACGTAGAGGAAGTAGTCGTACGTCTTCACGATCCAACCGATTAAGCACCGAAACTACGGCACCTCCGAGTTCGAGCACACGTTCAGCTCGATGACGATCCCCGGACTCCGATCTAGCAAAGTGTCAGGGAAGAGTTCCGTCAGCACGACGGCGTGGTGACGATCTTGATGTACTACAGCAGCAGGGCTTCGCCTAAACTCCGCTACAGTATTATCAAGGACTATGGTGGCTGGGGGCGCCGCACACGGCTAAAGAATAGATCACGTGGATCAACTTGTGTGTTCTAGGGTGCCTCTGCCTCAGTATATAAAGGACTAGAGGGGGGAGGCTGGCCGGCCAAGGTGTGGCGCGCCAGGAGAGTCCTACTCCCTCTGGGAGTAGGATCCCCCCCCCCAATCCTAGTTGGAATAGGATTCGCGGAGGGGGAAAAGAGAGAGAGGGGGCCGGCCACCTCTCTTAGTCCTAATAGGACTAGGGGAAGGGGGAGGCGCGCAGCCCATGTAGGGCTGCCTCTTCTATTTTCCACTAAGGCCCATCATGGCCCATTTAGCTCCCGGGGGGTTCCGGTAACCTTCCCGGTACTCCGGTAAAATCCCGATTTCACCCGGAACACTTCCGATATCCAAACATAGGCTTCCAATATATCAATCTTTACGTCTCGACCATTTCGAGACTCCTCGTCATGTCCGTGATCACATCTGGGACTCCGAACAACCTTCGGTACATCAAAATGCATAAACTCATAATATAACTATCATCGTAACCTTAAGCGTGCGGACCCTACGGGTTCGAGAACAATGTAGACATGACCGAGACATGTCTCTGGTCAATAACCAATAGCGGGACCTGGATGCCCATATTGGCTCCTACATATTCTACGAAGATCTTTATCGGTCAGACCGCATAACAACATACGTTGTTCCCTTTGTCATCGGTATGTTACTTGCCCGAGATTCGATCATCGGTATCCAATACCTAGTTCAATCTCGTTACCGGCAAGTCTCTTTACTCGTTCTGTAATACATCATCCCGCAACTAACTCATTAGTTGCAATGCTTGCAAGGCTTATGTGATGTGCATTACCGAGAGGGCCCAGAGATACCTCTCCGACAATCGGAGTGACAAAACCTAATCTCGAAATACGCCAACCCAACATGTACCTTTGGAGACACCTGTAGTACTCCTTTATAATCACCCAGTTACTTTGTGACGTTTGGTAGTACCCAAAGTGTTCCTCCGGTAAATGGGAGTTGCATAATCTCATAGTTATAGGAACATGTATAAGTCATGAAGAAAGCAATAGCAACATACTAAACGATCGGGTGCTAAGCTAATGGAATGGGTCATGTCAATCAGATCATTCTCTTAATGATGTGATCCCGTTAATCAAATAACAACTCATTGTTCATGGTTAGGAAACATAACCATCTTTGATTAATGAGCTAGTCAAGTAGAGGCATACTAGTGACACTTTGTTTGTCTATGCATTCACACATGTATTATGTTTCCGGTTAATACAATTTTAGCATGAATAATAACCATTTATCATGATTATAAGGAAATAAATAATAACTTTATTATTGCCTCTAGGGCATATTTCCTTCACTACCCCTGTTATATATTAGTAGGATGGTTAGACCAGGTGGTCGTGGTCGTGGTGGCCATGCCCCACCACCGCCTGAGTACATGACTAGTATGATCCAACAGTTCGAGCTGAACCGTCAATTCATGGAAAATATGATGGCTCAGTTTGCTCGCCCCAATATGAACTAGCAGCCAGCCCAAGTGACTCTACAGGATTGCATGCGCCTCAACCCAACTGTGTATCGCAACTCAACTCGGCCTCTGGATGCTGATGACTGGCTCCGTGACATCACCTATGAGATGGAGTCTGCTGATGTAGCCCCTGCCAGTTATGTCACCTTTGCTTCCTTCTTCCTGAAAGGACCCGCTGCTCAATGGTGGGACAGCCACAGGCGTACTCTGCCAGTTGGAACAATCATCACCTGGCCAGACTTCTAAACTACTTTCCGTGCCCGCTTCATTCCTCAGGGAGTCATGGACCGAAAGAAGCATGAGTTTCGCAACCTCACTCAGGGCAACAAAACTATGGAAGCTTATTAGCGAGAGTTTCTGGACTTATCCCGCTATGTTGAAGAAGACATTGCAACTGATGCATGTAGACAGGAGAAGTTCCGTGATGGCCTTCAAGCTGACATCAAGCTTGCACTTCTAGTGCATTACTTTGCTGATTTTGCCACCTTGGTGAACAAGGCCATCAATGTCGAAACTGGTCTGCAGGAACACCAGAGCTCTCACAGGCGCAACCGTGACACGGGCTCATCTTCGAGGCCGTCCTCGTAGAAGCGTAGGATATGGATTCCCAATAGCATGTACCAGCCAACTGCACCTGCTCCAAGATAGTCCTATGCTGCACCGCGTCTGCCTCCCCCACCAACTAGACAGCCGAGACTTCCAGCTCCACCACCCCGAGCTCTTGTTCCCACTCCCAATAATGGCTTGTGCTACAAGTGTGGCCAACCAGGTCACCTCGCCAAGAACTGCTTTCAGAACCAGAATCAACTGTCCCTTCCTGCAGCTGGTCGTGGAAGCAACCAGCCTCGCAACAAGAATGCTAGGTCTTATGGTCGTGTTCATGCCAACCATGTTGATCTCAATGAAGTTCTAGACCATCCTTCTACCGTGATGGGTACACTCCTCGTAAATTCAGTACCAGCATCTGTTTGATTTGATACATGTGCATTGCATTCATTCATGTCAGAAGATTTTGCATGCTTGCATGACATTAAATGTGAGGACATGAACACTTCGCTATTAGTACACACTCCCGCGGGCCAATGTCGGGCCTCCATGATTTGCAATGACATCCACGTTGAAATCGAAGGACTGAAATTCCTTGTCTCTCCCATCATACCGAAGTCCTGTAGCATCGACCTCCTTCTGGGAATGGATTGGTTGAAAGCGCATACTGCTTCTATAGTTTGCACCACTAAGACCGTCCATCTGCTACACCCTTCTGATGAAATAATTACCTACCAAGCTCATCTAGTTCAGAACGCCAAGGCACAACTTTATGCCTTGAATGCGTTAAACACTGCACCACTCGAGGGCATTGAAAACATTCCCGTCGTTCGTGAATTCCAAGACGTCTTTCCAGAAGAACTTCCAGGGATTCCCCCTGCTAGAGCTATCGAATTCATCATCAACTTGAAACCAGGCACCACTCCTATAGCCAAACGACCCTACAAGATGTCGTCGCATGAACTCATTGAGCTTAAGGAGGAAATCGACAAATCTCTTAGCAAAGGTTTCATTCGCCCTAGTTGCTCTCCTTGGGGAGCACCTTCTCTCTTTGTTTAAGAAGAAGGATGGGATGAACCGATTAGTCCAAGACTATCGTCCTATTAACCAAGCCACTATTCAAAACAAATACCCCCTCCCTTGGATCAATGATATTTATGATCAACTAGCTGGTTCATCAGTGTTCTCCAAACTCGACTTGAGGTTGGGTTACCACCAGATCCGTGTTCGTGAAGAGGATATCCCAAAGACCGCCTTCGTGACTCGGTATGGATCATACGAGTACACCGTCATGTCATTCGGCTTAACGAATGCTCTAGCCACCTTCTCTCGCCTGATGAACTACATATTCATGGATTACCCCGACAAGTTCGTCGTGGTTTATTTGGACAATATCCTTGTATTTTCCAAGAACAAGGAAGAACATGCTGAACATCTTTGTCTTGTGCTGGAAAAGCTTCGAGAGCATCAACTCTATGCTAAGTATTCCAAGTGTGAATTCTGGCTCCCTGAAGTAACCTATCTTGGGCATGTCATCTCCAAGGATGGTATTGTCGTCAACCCTGAACGAGTTCAGGTTATTCTCGATTGGACTCCTCCGAAGAATGTCAAGAAAGTCCGAATTTTTCTCGGTCTCGCTAGCTATTGCCATCGATTCGTCGAGAACTTCTCCAAGATTGCCAGGCCTCTGACTAATCTGTTGCATAAGGGTGTCAAGTTCCAATGGACAGACAAGTGTCAGGAAAGTTTCCAGGCGCTCAAAGACAAATTGACTTCTGCCCCAGTGCTTGCTCCACCTGATACTAAGAAGGACTTTGTCATTTACTACGACGCTTCCCGTCAAGGATTAGGCTGTGTCCTAATGCAAGAGCACAGAGTGATTGCTTATGCTTCTCGTCAACTGCGCCCTCATGAAGAAAACTACCCAATTCACGACCTCGAGCTTGTTGTTGTCATTCATGCACTGAAGCAGTGGCGACATTACCTTCTCAGGAATCGTTGCGAGATCTTCACCGACCACCAAAGTCTGAAGTATTTATTTACTCAGCCAGACCTGAACCTCTGTCAACAGAGATGGATGGAGACTGTTGCAGATTTTGACATGGGTATATCCTATACCCCAGGCAAGGCTAATGTCGCAAGTCTTACTGCAACCACCTCCAGGTTCACAAAGTTCGGCCCTCGCTTGTTGAAGAATTCAAAAAGCTGAACCTTCATATTGTTCCCCCTGGTGCACTCGCTCCCCCTCCCCCAGAGTTCCAAAAGATGAATCTTCGTGTTGTTAATAACGGTTCTCTAAATACCCTGGCTGTCGTACCAGATCTCGTAGATGGTATAAAGACTATTCAAGGTTATGACTCTGAAGTCCATAAGATTAAACGCCATCTAGCAGAATGAAAGCCCTCATTCTTCACTATCGCCGATGATGGCGCCTTGTACTTCAGAGGCCGCCTAGTGGTACCATGTTCGAGGAAAAACCTGGATCAGACTAAAAAGGTTATGAAAGAAGCTCATGATACGCCTTTGTCTATTCATCCCGGTAGTACAAAGATGTACCAGGATATTCGTTAGAGATTCTGGTTGTCTAATATGAAGCAGGACATTGCTCGTTATGTTGCTGAGTGTGACGTTTGCCGTCGTATCAAAGCTGAACATCAAAGGCCTGCTGGAACTCTGCAACCTATCTCTATTCCTGAATGGAAATGGGACCATGTTGAAATGGATTTCATCACTGGATTTCCCAAATCGCAGAAAGGTAATGATGCTATTCTTTTCATCATTGACCGACTTTCTAAAGTTGCACATTTTCTGGCAGTCAAAGAAACAATCACTGCTAGTCAGCTTGCAACTCTCTACATGTCCAGAATTGTTTCACTTCACGGTATTCCACTGGTTATCAGTTCAGACCATGCCAGCTTATTCACTTCAAGATTCTAGGCAAGTTTCCAAGAAGCTATGGGAACTCATGTGTCGTTCAGTACTGCGTTTCATCCTCAGTCGCAAGGATAGATTGAACGTGTCAACCAAGTTCTCGAAGACATGCTTCGAGCTTGTGTAATTTCCTTCGGCAAGAAATGGGAGGAATCTCTTCCATGTGCCGAGTTCTCTTATAATAATATCTATCAAGTTAGTCTGAAGATGTCCCCCTTCGAAGTGTTATATGGACGAAAGTGTCGTACCCCTCTGAACTGGTCAGAAACTGGGGAACGTCCACTCTTCGGTTCGGATATTATCCAACAGGCTGAAGAACAAGTTTGCATTATTCGCGAGAATCTCAAGACTGCTCAGTCACGTCAGAAAAGTCAGTATGACCGTCATCACCAAGACATGGTCTATCAACCTGGCGAAAAGGCTTATCTTCGAGTTACACCAATGAAGGGTGCTCAATGCTTCGGGATCAAGGGCAAGCTAGCTCCTCGCTATATTGGTCCCATCACTATTCTCGAAAGACGTGGAAAAGTGGCATATCAACTAGAGCTTCTGCTGAACCTTTCTCAGGTTCACGATGTGTTTCATGTGTCACAGCTCCGCCGTTGCTTCAAGGACCCAATCCAAGTAGTGGATCATGAAGTGCTCGAATTGCAACAGGACCTCTCCTATAAAGAGTATCCGGTCCGCATTCTTGACCAAGCTGAATGCCACACATGTCAGAAGGCGATCAAATTCCTCAAGGTCCAGTGGTCGCATCACTCTGAAGATGAAGCCACTTGGGAATGCGAGGACCGCCTGCGTGATGAATACCCCGCATTGTTTCCTTCTACCTCCTAAATCTTGGGACGAGATTTCTTGTAGTGGAGGAGAATTGTGACGCCCGGATAATCAAGCTACAGTAGCATCTGCTAATGATGCCATGTCACCACAATTACTGTTGCTAAGCTATCGTTAGATCAAAAACCGTTCCAAATTCAAATTTAAAATAAAGTTAAATAATAAAGGTTTTCAAACATGGAAACAAAAATGTTCGAAGTGTGCAGTTAAATACCTAGGTAATTATGGTGCAGAAAACACCTTTTTAGAAAATGCCTAAATACATTAAAATGAAATAAAACAGAAAGGAAAATAAATAAAAAGAAAAGAACCAAACAAAAAATAGAAGAGAAACCCCCCTAGGCTTCGGCCCAGCTAGGCCAACCCACCAGGCCCAGCCGGCCACTCCCCCCACTCCCTCTTATCCACTCCCCCAGGCAAACCCTAACCCACTAC
>NC_041382.1:720658678-720799540 GCF_002162155.2 Triticum dicoccoides | reverse complement strand
CACCTCCCGATCCAATCTAGATCGGGGAAGGGGATTGAGGCCGCCCCCTTGCCGTCGCCATTGGACGCCGCCGCCCGGAGCCCGCGCTCCCTCGCCGGCCTGCTCCCTCTCCAGCGTCGTCGTCCCCGTCACCCTCCTCGCGCACCTCTGCCACGATCCCTACGCCCCCTGTGAGCACGCCCCGCATGCCTCCTCCTCTCTCCCCTGTCCCTGCTCACCGCGCCCGCTGCCGCTGACCCGCGCCCGAGCTCGCGCACGCCTCGCTGCGCCTGTGCGTGTTCTGCACCCGCGCTCGCGGCGCCCCACCCGCGCGGCCCCGCTCCGCTGCCGCCCGCTTCTCCTACTGTAGCAGCGCCCCTGCATCGCGATCGAGGCGCTCGACCGTGCGCCCCGCGCGTCCAGGCGACGCGCCCAGCCGCGCCTCTTCCTCCCTGCTTACCGCTGCGATTGCTGCTGCCGGCAGCTCGCCCACGGCCGTCCCGCTCCGCCTGCGCCTCCACCGCCGCCCGCCCGTGCGAGGCCCTCCCTCCTGCACTCCCCGTTGACGGCTGCGCGCCCGCCTCCGGCTAGCCACGCGCTTGGCCGCGCCTCACCTCTGCTGCCGCACACCTTGCACCGCGCGCGCTTGCCCCGCGCTGCCGTAGCTCGTCGACCGCGCCCCCCGACAGCCCCTGCTCGCCCCGCTCACGGGTCCCGCCGCTCGCCGTGGCGGCCCCTTGCTGTTGCGGCTCTAGCAGCGGCCACTGCCACCGGCGTCGGACCCAGTAGCCCACGGCCGGGCCAATTCGGGCGGCGCCCAAGCGCGCCCGTGTGCCCTATAAGGCCTTTGGGCCTATGACAAGTGGGCCCTAGCCCGAGAACGATTAATAAAAAAGATTTAATAAATAGTAATAATAAAAATAAATAAATAAATAAATAACTAAATAGTTAACTTAATTAATCCTGTTTAAATTAACTAATTAAGGTTAATTAAACTAGTAACTAGTTAACCTAATTAACTATTGTTAATTAGTTAAACAGTCGGTGACAGGTGGGACCCACCTGTCAGGTTGACCAGGTCAACTGTTGACGTCATGCTGACATCATGATGACATCAGCAAACACTATTCTGGATAATGTTGATTTAAATAATTAAATAAATCCTAAAAATGATTTAAATCTTTTAAAATTAATATAAAATAAACCGTAACTTGGATGGAAAAACTTTGTACATGAAAGTTGCTCAGAACGACGAGACAAATCCGGATATGCAACCCGTTTGTCCGCCACGCATCCCTAGCATAGCGAACATGCAACTTTCCCCCTCCGGTTCATATGTCCGAAAACGTGAAACACCGGGGATATTCTCCCAGATGTTTCCCCCCTTCACGGTACCACCTCATAACGCGTTAGGGCACCCCTAGCACCGATACTTGTCATGTCATGCATCGCTATGCATCTGTTTGCTTAATATTTATTGCTTCTTCCCCCTCTTCTCTCGCTAGACAACGAGACCGACGCCGCTGCTACCCAGTACGACTACGGTGTTGACGACCCCTCTCTCTTGCCAGAGCAACCAGGCAAGCCCCCCCCCTGATCACCAGACATCGCCTATTCTTCTCTCTACTGCTTGCATTAGAGTAGTGTAGCATGTTACTGCTTTCCATTAATCCTATTCTGATGCATAGCCTGTCATTGTTGCTACAGTTGTTGATACTTTACCTGCAATCCTAAATGCTTAGTATAGGATGCTAGTTTATCATCAGTGGCCCTACATTCTTGTTTGTCTGCCACCCGATTGCTGCGACCATACGATGGAGCCCAGGAGCCAGACCCCACCGTCGACGACGACTCCTACTATGCTGGAGGTGCCTACTACTACGTGCAGCCCGCTGACGACGACCAGGAGTAGTTTAGGAGGATCCCAGGCAGGAGGCTTGCGCCTCTTTCGATCTGTATCCTAGTTTGTGCTAGCCTTCTTAAGGCAAATTTGTTTAACTTATGTCTGTACTCAGATATTGTTGCTTCCGCTGACTCGTCTATGATCGAGCTCTTTTATTCAAGCCCTCGAGGCCCCTGGCATGTAATATGATGCTTGTATGACTTATTTTATTGTAGAGTTGTGTTGTGATATCTTCCCGTGAGTCCCTGATCTTGGTCGTACACGTTTGCGTGTATGATTAGTGTACGGTCAAATCGGGGGCGTCACAAACAGTATGTAGTAATCTGTAGCTAAGGCAAGATATGGAACCCCAAGAATTCTAAACTAAAATGCTGGACGTGAGGAATTTATCTATTAATCATCTACAAAAAGAATTAACTAAATATCACTTTCCAAATAAAAATGGCAGCAGTTCTCATGAGCGCTAAAGTTTCTGCTTTTTACAGCAAGATTAAAAAGTCTTTCCCCAAGTCTTCCCAACGGTTCTAATTGGCACAAACACTAATTAAACACAAAAGACACAACCAAAACAGAGGCTAGATAGATTATTTATTACTAAACAGGAGCAAAAAGCAAGGAATAAAAATAAAATTGGGTTGCCTCCCAACAAGCGCTATCGTTTAACGCCCCTAGCTAGGCATAAAAGCAAGGATAGATCTAGGTATTGCCATAATAATAAGATAGATCATTAAAACTCATTTCATACTCTCTATGTTTGGCAGCAATTTTTCTTTGAGGCAAGCAAAAGTAATCAAACGGGCTAAATTTAGTGGGATAAAAGTCCCCAAGATTAACTTTGGGAGGTATAGGTTCCTCCTTTGACCCTTCGTATTGCACAACCAATTCATCATTATAAGCATTCTTTTGACAGAACTTTGTGAGCTTATACTCAAGAGAATATCCTAGTTCATTATTTTGAATAGCCAAATCATTATTATGTTTAGAAATTCTATCAACTAGAACATCGATAGGAACCCTTTTTCTAAGATTTTCATTGAAAGCAACATAGTCTAGAGATTGAAAACGCATTTTTTCTTCTTGATCAAAAAGGTTAGCCTCTATGGGAGGACGGCAAGCGTCCACCCTATAATGCGCAAAGATTTATTTGGCCTCTTTTATTATGAATCTAAACTCATGAGCCAAAAAGATAGTAGCGGAACGCTTAATAGAAGAACGCTCAATATTAGAAAATTCTAAGAAAATCATCTGTATGCAAGGATGCATGTGCATAAATTGTCTTTCAAGTTCAACTATAAGCATGGCGATAGCGTCTGCAAGACTACTAGTTCTATGAAGGATAGAGCGAACCATAGAAGGCAAAGCACCGGCACAAGTAAAGAAATCTTGGATAACTCCTTTTCCAATAATATTACCACTACCAATTCAGAATTTTTTTGTATGTAAGATAGGGGGTTCTTCAGCAGGAGCATCAGAATTTTTCATGATATTATTATTGTCCATATCGACAATAATTTCCCCGATTTCAGACATAACGGCGGAAAGTGCAAGGGGCAAAAAGAGCAAATAGAGAAAGAGAGGGAGAACGGAGAGAGAGAGATAGTGTGTGTGAATAAAACGGCAAGGGTGAAGTGGGGGAGAGGAAAACGAGAAGCAAATGGCAAATAATGTAATGCGGGAGATAAGGGTTTGTGATGGGTACTTGGTATGTTGACTTTTGTGTAGACTCCCCGGCAACGGCGCCATAAATCCTTCTTGCTACCTCTTGAGCACTGCGTTGGTTTTCCCTTAAAGAGGAAAGGGTGATTCAGTAGAGTAGCTAAGTATTTCCCTCAGTTTTTGAGAACCAAGGTATCAATCTAGTAGGAGGTCGCGCACGAGTCCCTCGCACCTACACAAACAAATAAACTCCTCACAACCAACGCGATAAAGGGGTTGTCAATCCCTTCACGGTCACCTATGAGAGTTAGATCTGATAGATATGATAAGATAATATTTTTGGTATTTTTGTGATAAAGAGAAATAAAGATGCAAGTAAAATAAATGGCAAAGGAAATAACTAAGTATTGGAAGATTAATATGATGGAAAATAGACCCGGGGGCCATAGGTTTCACTAGAGGCTTCTCTCGAGAGCATAAGTATTATGATGGGTGAACAAATTACCGTTGAGCAATTGACATAATTGAGCATCTACTATTGTTACTCCACACATCGACTGCTTTCTAGCATGCATCTAGAGTATTAAGTTCAAGAGAACAGAGTAACGCTTTAAGCAAGATGACATGATGTAGAGGGATAAACTCATGCAATATGATATAAACCCCATCATGTTATCCTCGATGGCAACAATACAATATGTGTCTTGCTGCCACTACTGTCACTGGGAAAGGACACTGCAAGATTGAACCCAAATATAAGCACTTCTCCCATTGCAAGAAAGATCAATCTAGTAGGCCAAACCAAACTGATAATTCGAAGAGACTTGCAAAGATAAGCAATCGTACATAAAAGAATTCATAGAAGATTCAAATATTGTTCATAGATAAACTTGATCATAAACCCACAATTCATCGGTCTCAACAAACACACCGCAAAAGAAGATTACATCGAATAGATCTCCACAAGAAAGGGGGAGAGCTCTATATTGAGATCCAAAAAGAGAGAAGAAGCCATCTAGCTAATAACTATGGACTCGTAGGTCTGAAGTAAACTACTCACACTTCATTGGAGAGGCTATGGTGTTGATGTAGAAGCCCTCCGTAATCGATACCCCCTCCGGTGGAGCTCCGGAAAAGGCCCCAAGATGGTATCTCGTGGATACAGAAAGTTACGGCGGTGGAATTAGGGTTTTGGCTCCGTATCTGGTAGTTTGGGGGTACGTAGGTATATATAGGAGGAAGGAGTATGTCGGTGGAGCAACATGGGCCCCACGAGGGTGGAGGGCGCGCCTGGGGGGGTAGGCGTGCCCCCTACCTCGTGCCTTCCTGGTTGATTGCTTGACGTAGGGCCCAAGTCCTCTAGATCATGTTCGTTCCGAAAATCACGTTCCCGAAGGTTTCATTCCGTTTGATATTATTTTTCTATGAAACCCTAAAATAGGCAAAAAAAAGTAGCAATTCTGGGCTGGGCCTCCGGTTAATAGGTTAGTCTCAAAAATAATATAAAAGTGCATAATAAAGCCCAATAATGTCCAAAACAGGATATAATATAGCATGGAACAATCAAAAATTATAGATACGTTGGAGACGTATCATCTCGGCATGACGAACTGTAGCAACGGTGCATACTCAGCGAGAACACTTATACCTTGAAATTTAGTGAGAGATCATCTTATAATGCTATCACCGTACTAAGCAGAATAATATGCATAAAGGATAAACATCACATGCAATCAAATAAGTGATATGATATGGCCATCATCATCTTGTTCCTTTTGATCTCCATCTCCAGAGCACCGTCATGATCACCATCGTCACCGACTTGACACCTTGATATCCATCGAAGCATTGTTGTCATCTCGCCAACTATTGCTTCCACGACTATCACTACCGTTTAGTGATAAAGTAAAGCAATTACATGGCGATTGCATTTCATACAATAAAGCGACAACCATATGGCTCCTTCCAGTTGCCGATAACTGTGTTACAAAACATGATCATCTCATACAACAGTTTATATAATCACATCTTCAACATATCACATCACAACATGCCCTGCAAAAACAAGTTAGACGTCCTCTACTTTGTTGTTGCAAGTTTTACGTGGCTGCTACGGGCTTCTAGCAAGAACCGTTCTTACCTACGCATCACAACCACAATGTAGTATAGTGATTGCTTTTTGATCTTCAGAAAGAACCTTGTTCATTGAAACTGATTCAACTAAAGTTGGAGAAACAGACACCCACTAGCCACCTGTGTGTGAAGCACATCGGTAGAACCGGTCTCGCGTAAGCATACGCGTAATGTCGGTCTGAGCCGCTTCATCCAACAATATCGCTGAATCAAGAATCAACTAGTGACAGCAAGCAATATGTATATACCCACACCCACAACTCCTTTGTGTTCAACTCATGCATATAACATCTACGCATAGACCTGGCTCGGATGCCACTGTTGGGGAACGCATTATTTCAAAAAATTACCTACGATCACGCAAGATCTATCTAGGAGATGCATAGCAATGAGAGGAGAGAGTGTGTCCACGTACCCTCGTAGACCGAAAGCGGAAGCGTTAAGTAATGCGGTTGATGTAGTCGAACATCTTTGTGATTGATACGTCTCCAACGTATCTATAATTTTTTATTGTTCTATGCTATTATATTATCTGTTTTGGATGTTTATGGGATTTATTATACACTTTTATATTATTTTTGGGACTAACCAACTAACCTAGAGCCCAGTGTTAGTTTATGTTTTTTTCCTTGTTTTAGAGTATCGCAGAAACGGAAAATCAAACGGAGTCCAATTGACCTGAAACTTCACGGAACTTATTTTTGGACCAGAAGAAGCCACAGAGTATCGGAGATGGACCAGGAGAGTCCCGGGCTGCCCACGAGGGTGGGGGGCACGCCCACCCCCTGGGCGCTCCCCCCTGCCTCGTGGACAGCTCAGAGATCCACCGATGTACTTCTTCCTCCTATATATACCCATATACCCTAAAAACTTTGGGGAGCACAATAGATCGGGAGTTCCGGCACCAGAAGCCTCTATAGCCACTAAAAACCAATCTAGACCCGTTCCGGCACCCTGCCGGAGGGGGAATCCCTCACCGGTGGCCATCTTCATCATCCCGGCGCTCTCCATGACGAGGAGGGAGTAGTTCTCCCTCGGGGCTGAGGGTATATACTAGTAGCTATGTGTTTGATCTCTCTCTGGTATTCTTGAGGTGGTACGATCTTGACGTATCACGAGCTTTGCTATTATAGTTGGATCTTATGATGTTTACCCCCCTCTACTCTCTTGTAATGGATTGAGTTTTCCCTTTGAAGTTATCTTATAGGATTGAGTCTTTAAGGATTTGAGAACACTTGATGTATGTCTTGCGTGGGATACCCATGGTGAAAATGGGGTATTCTATTGATCCACTTGATGTATGTTTTGGTGATCAACTTGCGGGTTCCGCCCATGAACCTATGCATAGGGGTTGGCACATGTTTTCGTCTTGACTCTCCGGTAGAAACTTTGAGGCACTCTTTGAAGTACTTGGTGTTGGTTTGAATAGATGAATCTGAGATTGTGTGATGCATATCATATAATCATACCCACGGATACTTGAGGTGACATTGGAGTATATAGGTGACATTAGGGTTTTGGTTGATTTTTGTCTTAAGGTGTTATTCCAGTACGAACTCTATGATAGATTGAACGGGAAGAATAGCTTCGTGTTATTTTACTACGGACTCTTGAATAGATCGATCAGAAAGGATAACTTTGAGGTGGTTTCGTACCCTACCATAATCTCCTCGTTTGTTCTCTGCTATCAGTGACTTTGGAGTGACTCTTTGTTTCATGTTGAGGGATAGTTATATGATCCAATTATGTTATTATTGTTGAGAGAACTTGCACTAGTGAAAGTATGAACCATATGCCTTGTTTCAACGCATTGCAATACCGTTTGTGCTCACTTTTATCATTAGTTACCTTGCTGTTTTTATATTTTCAGATTACAAAAAACCTTTATCTACCATCCATATACCACTTGTATCACCATCTCTTCGCCGAACTAGTGCACCTATACAATTTACCATTGTATTGAGTATGTTGGGGACACAAGAGACTCTTTGTTATTTGGTTGCAGGGTTGCTTGAGAAAGACCATCTTCATCCTACACCTCCTACGGATTGATAAACCTTATGTCATCCACTTGAGGGAAATTTGCTACTGTCCTACAAAACACTACACTTGGAGGCCCAACAACATCTACAAGAAGAAGGTTGTGTAGTAGACATCAGCGATCCAACCGATCAAGTACTGAATGCACGGCACCTCCGCGATCTGCACATGTTCAGCTCGGTGACGTCCCTCGTACTCTTGATCCTGTTGAGGCCGAGGGAGAGTTTTGTCAGCACAACGGCATGATGACGATGATGATGAAGTTACCGATGCAGGGCTTCGCCTAAGCACTACAACGATATGACCGAGGTGGAAATCTTTGGAGGGGGGCACTGCACACGGCTAAGACAACTGTCAACTTGTGTGTTCTAGGGTGCCCCCTGCACCCGTATATAAAGGAGCAAGGGGTAGGCCGGCCGGCCCTCATGGGGCGCGCCCCAAGTAGGATTCCTACTAAGAATAGGAATCCTATTCCTAGTAGGTTTCCAACAAGGGAAGAGAGGGGGAGGAAGGAGAGGGAGAGAGGGAGAAGGAAAGGTAGGGGGCTCCACCCCCTCCTAGTCCAATTCGGACTCCTCAAGGGGGGCAGCCCTAGGGCCCTCTCCTCTCTCACACACAAGGCCCATGTTGGACCATTAGTTCCCCCGGGGTTTCCGATAACCCCCGGCACTCCGATATTTATCCAATGACCCCGAAACTCATCCGGTGTCCGAATAACATCGTTCAATATATCAATATTTATGTCTCGACCATTTCGAGACTCCTCGTCATGTCCGTGATCACATCCAGGACTCCGAACTACCTTCGGTACATCAAAACACATAAACTCATAATACGATCGTCATCAAACGTTAAGCGTGCAGACCCTACGGGTTCGAGAACTATCTACACATGACCGAGACTCATCTCCGATCAATAACCAATAGCGGAACCTGGATGCTCATATTGGTTCCTACATATTCTACGAAGATCTTTATCGGTCAAACCGCATAACAACATACGTTGTTCCCTTTGTCATCGGTATGTTACTTGCCCGAGATTTGATCATCGGTATCTCAATACCTAGTTCAATCTCGTTACCGGCAAGTCTCTTTACTTGTTCCTAGTGCAACATCCCGTAACTAACTCATTAATCACATTGCTTGCAAGGCTTATAGTGATGTGCATTACCGAGAGGGCTCAGAGATACCTCTTCGATACACGGAGTGACAAATCCTAATCTCGATCTATGCCAACTCAACAAACACCATTGGAGACACCTGTAGAGCATATTTATAGTCACCCATTTAGGTTGTGACGTTTGATAGCACACTAAGTGTTCCTCCGGTATTCGGGAGTTGCATGATCTCATAGTCATAGGAACATGTATGAGTCATGAAGAAAGCAATAGCAATAAACTAAACGATCATAGTGCTAAGCTAACGGATGGGTCAAGTCACTCACATCATTCTCTAATGATGTGATTCCAGTCATCAAATGACAACTCATGTCTATGATTAGGAAACTTAACCATCTTTGATTAACGAGCTAGTCAAGTAGAGGCATACTAGTGACACTCTGTTTGTCTATGTATTCACATATGCACTAAGTTTCCTGTTAATACAATTCTAGCATGAATAATAAACATTTATCATGATATAAGGTGCTACCTCTTGAGCACTATGTTGGTTTTCCCGAAGAGGAAGGGATGATGCAGCAAAGTAGCGTAAGTATTTCCCTCCGTTTTTCAGAACCAAGGTATCAATCCAGTAGGAGGCTACACGCGAGTCCCTCGCACCTGCACAAAACAAATAAATCCTCGCAACCAATGCGATAAGGGGTTGTCAATCCCTACACGGCCACTTACAAGAGTGAGATCTGATAGATATGATAAGATAATATTTTTGATATTTTTGTGATAATGATGCAAAGTAAAATAAAAGCAAAGTAAAAAGCAAAGGAAATAACTAAGTAGTAGGAGATTAATATGATGAAGACAGACCCAGGGGCCATAGGTTTCACTAGTGGCTTCTCTCGAGAGCATAAGTATTCTACGGTGGGTGAACAAATTACTGTTGAGCAATTGACAGAATTGAGCATAGTTATGAGAATATCTAGGTATGATCATGTATATAAGCATCACGTCCGAGACAAGTAGACCGACTCCTGCCTGCATCTACTACTATTACTCCACTCATCGACCGCTATCCAGCATGCATCTAGAGTATTAAGTTAATGAAAACAGAGTAACGCCTTAAGCAAGATGACATGATGTAGAGGGATAAACTCATGCAATATTATGAAAACCCCATCTTGTTATCCTCGATGGCAACAATACAATACGTGCCTTGCTGCCCCTACTATCACTGGGAAAGGACACCGCAAGATTGAACCCAAAGCTAAGCACTTCTCCCATTGCAAGAAAGATCAATCTAGTAGGCCAAACCAAACTGATAATTCGAAGAGACTTGCAAAGATAACCAATCATACATAAAAGAATTCAGAGAAGATTCAAATATTGTTCATAGATAGACTTGATCATAAACCCGCAATTCATTAGTCTCAACAAACACACCGCAAAAAGAAGATTACATCGAATAGTTCTCCACAAGAGAGGGGAAGAACATTGTATTGAGATCCAAAAAGAGAGAATAAGCCATCTAGCTACTAACTATGGACCCGTAGGTCTGAGGTAAACTACTCACACTTCATCGGACGGGCTATGGTGTTGATGTAGAAGCCCTCCGTGATCGATGCCCCCTCCGGCGGAGCTCTGGAACAGGCCCCAAGATGGGATCTCATGGATATAGAAAGTTACGGCGGTGGAATTAGGTTTTTGGCTCCGTATCTGATCGTTTGGGGGTACGTAGGTATATATAGGAGGAAGGAGTACGTCGATGGAGCAACATGGGGCCCACGAGAGTGGAGGGCGCTCCCCTACCTCGTGGCCTCCTCTTTTGTGTCTTGACGTAGGGTCCAAGTCTCCTGGGTCTTGTTCGTTAAGAAAATCACGTTCCCGAAGGTTTCATTCCGTTTGGACTCCGTTTGATATTCCTTTTCTTCGAAACCCTAAAACAGGCAAAAACAACAATTCTGGGCTGGGCCTCCGGTTAATAGGTTAGTCCCAAAAATAATATAAAAGTGGATAATAAATCCCAATAATGTCCAAAACAGTAGATAATATAGCATGGAGCAATCAAAAATTATAGATACGTTGGAGACGTATCAAGCATCCCCAAGCTTAATTCCTGCTCGTCCTCGAGTAGGTAAATGATAAAAACTGAATTTTTGATGCGGAGTGCTACTTGGCATAATTTTAATGTAATTCTTCTTAATTGTGGTATGAATATTCAGATCCAAAAGATTCAAGATAAAAGTTTAATATTGACATAAAAATAATAATACTTCAAGCATACTAACAAAGCAATCATGTCTTCTCAAAATAGCATGGACAAAGAAAGTTATCCTTACGAAATCATACAGTCTGGCTATGCTCCATCTTCACCACACAAAATATTTAAATCATGCACAACCCTGATGACAAGCCAAGCAATTGTTTCATACTTTTGGTGTTCTCAAACTTTTTCAATCTTCACGCAATACATGAGCGTGAGCCATGGATATAGCACTATAAGTGGAATAGAATGGTGGTTGTGGAGAAGACAAAAAGGGAGAAGATAGTCTCACATCAACTAGGCGTATCAACGGGTTGTGGAGATGCCCATCAATAGATATCAATGTGAGTGTGTAGGGATTGCCATGCAACGGATGCACTAGAGCTATAAGTATATGAAAGCTCAACAAAAGAAACTAAGTGGGTGTGCATCCAACTTGCTTGCTCATGAAGACCTAGGACATTTTGAAGCACAAGCGTGGTAAAAGGATAATAACATTGTCCCTTCTCTCTTTTTCTCTCATTTTTTTAGTTGGGCCTTTTCTCTTTTTTATGGCCCCTTTTCTTTCTTTTTTTTATTTTTCGTCCGGAGTCTCATCCTGACTTGTGGGGGAATCATAGTCTCCATCATCCTTTCCTCACTGGGACAATTCTCTAATAATGATGATCATCACACTTTTATTTTTCTTACAACTCAACAATTACAACTCGATACTTAGAACAAAATATGACTCTATATGAATGCCTCCGGCGGTGTACCGGGATATGCAATGAATCAAGAGTGACACATATGAAAGAATTATGAATGGTGGCTTTGCCACAAATACGATGTCAACTACATGATCATGCTAAGCAATATGACAATGATGGAGTGTGTCATAATAAATGGAATGGTGGAAAGTTGCATGGCAATATATCTCGGAATGGCTATGGAAATGCCATAATAGGTAGGTATGGTGGATGTTTTGAGGAAGGTATATGGTGGGTGTATGATACCGGCGAAAGGTGCGCGGTATTAGAGAGGCTAGCAAAGGTGGAAGGGTGAGAAAAGTGTGTATAATCCATGGACTCAACATTAGTCATAAAGAACTCATATACTTATTGCAAAAATCTACAAGTTATCAAAGCAAAGTATTACGCGCATGCTCCTAGGGGGATAGATTGGTAGGAAAAGACCATCGCTCATCCCCGACCGCCACTCATAAGGAAGACAATCAAAAAATAAATCATGCTCCGACTTCATCACATAACGGTTCACCATACGAGCATGCTATGGGAATCACAATCTTTAACACAAGTATTTCTCAAATTCACAACTACTCAACTAGCATAACTCTAATATCACCATCTTTATATCTCAACACAATCATCAAGCGTCAAACTTCTCTTAGTATTCAACACAGTCATAAGAAAGTTCTTTTATTATTCTTGAATACCAAGCATATTGGGATTATTTAAGTAAATTACCATGCTATTTAAGACTCTAAAAATAATCTAAGTGAAGCATGAGAGATCAATAGTTTCTATAAAACAAATCCACCACCGTGCTCTAAAAAGATATAAGTGAAGTACTAGAGAAAAACTATATAACTCAAAAGATATAAGCGAAGCACATAGAGTATTCTAACAAATTCCAAATCATGTATGGCTCTCTCAAAAGGTGTGTACAGAAAGGATGATTGTGGTAAACTAAAAAATAAATACTCAAATCATACAAGATGCTCCAAGCAAAACACATATCATGTGGTGAATAAAAATATAGCTCCAAGTAAAGTTACCGATAGAAGTAGACGAAAGAGGTGATGCCTTCCGGGGCATCCCCAAGCTTTGGCTTTTAGGTGTACTTACATTATCTTGGGGGTGCCATGGGAACCCCCAAGCTTAGGCTCTTGCCATTCCTTATTCAATAATCCATCAAATCTTTACCCCAAAACTTGAAAACTTCACAACACAAAACTTAAAGTAGAAAATCTCGTGAGCTCCGTTAGCGAAAGAAAACAAAAGATCACTTCAAGGTACTGTAATGAACTCATTATTTATTTATATTGGTGTTATACCTACTGTATTCCAACTTCTCTATAGTTTATAAACTATTTTACTAGCCATAGATTCATCAAAATAAGCAAACAACACATGAAAAACAGAATCTGTCAAAAACAGAACAATCTGTTGTAATCTGTAGCTAGCGCAAGATCTGGAACCCCAAAAATTCTAAAATAAATTGCTGGACTTGAGGAATTTATCTATTAATCATCTTCAAAAATAATTAACTAAATATCACTTTCAAAATAAAAATGGCAGCAGTTCTCGTGAGAGCTAAAGTTTCTGTTTTTTACAGCAAGTGTAACAAGACTTTCCCCAAGTCTTCCCAACGGTTCTACTTGGCACAAACACTAATTAAACAAAAAACACAACCAAAACAGAGGCTAGATGAATTTTTTATTACTAAACAGGAGCAAAAAGCAAGGAATAAAATAAAATTGGGTTCCCTCCCAACAAGCGCTATTTGTTTAACGCCCCTAGCTAGGCATAACAAGCAAGGATAGATCTAGGTATTGCCATCTTTGGTAGGCAATCCATAAGTGGCTCTCATAATAGATTCATAAGGTAATTTAATTTTATTTCTAGGAAATTGTTCCATGCCTTTCCTTAATGGAAATTGGAATCTAATATTTCCTTCCTTCATACCAATAATTGTACCAATCGTTCTAAGGAAAGGTCTACCAAGAATAATAGGACATGAAGGATTGCAATCTATGTCAAGAACAATAAAATCTACGGGCACATAATTCCTATTTGCAACAATAAGAACATCATTAATTCTTCTCATAGGTTTCTTAATAGTGGAATCCGCAAGGTGCAAGTTTAAAGAGCAATCATCAAAATCACGGAAACCTAACAAATCACACAAAGTTTTTGGAATCGTGGAAACACTAGCACCCAAATCACATAAAGCATAGCATTCATGATATTTAATTTTAATTTTAGTAGTTGTTTCCCACTCATCATAAAGTTTTCTAGGGATAGAAACTTCCAATTCAAGTTTTTCTTCATAAGATTGCATCAAGGCATCAACGATATGTTTAGTGAACACTTTATTTTGACTATAAGCATGAGGAGAATTTAGCACAGATTGTAACAAGGAAATACAATCAATCAAAGAGCAATTTTCATAGTTAAATTCCTTGAAATCCATAATAGTGGGTTTAGCAACATCTAGGGTTTTAATTTCTTCAATCCCACTTTTATCAATTTTAGCATCAAGATCAAAAAATTCCAAATTCTTGGAACGCCTTCTAGGTAAAAGTGGATCATATTCAGTCCCATCATTATCAAGATTCATATTGCAAATCAAATATTTAATAGGGGAGACATCAATAACTTTTAGATCTTCATCTTTATTTTCGTAGGAATCCGGTTTAGCGGCCATCCTATTAACTAAGGTAGCCTGCCTATCCGAAATTTCAGCAGTCAATTTCTCAAGATGAGCAATCTGGGATCTTAAACCATCGAATTCTTTAGATTCAAATATTGTTCATAGATAGACTTGATCATAAACCCGCAATTCATCGGTCTCAACAAACACACCGCAAAAAGAAGATTACATCGAATAGTTCTCCACAAGAGAGGGGGAGAACATTGTATTGAGATCGAAAAAGAGAGAAGAAGCCATCTAGCTACTAACTATGGACCCGTAGGTCTGAGGTAAACTACTCACACTTCATCGTAGGGGCTATGGTGTTGATGTAGAAGCCCTCCGTGATCGATGCCCCCTCTGGCGGAGCTCCGGAACAGGCCCCAAGATGGGATCTCGTGGATACAGAAAGTTACGGTAGTGGAATTAGGGTTTTGGCTCCGTATCTGATCATTTGGGGGTACGTAGGTATATATAGGAGGAAGGAGTACGTCGGTGGAGCATCAGGGGGCCCATGAGGGTGGAGGGCGCACCTGGGGGGGTAGGCGCGCCCCCTACCTTGTGGCCTCCTATTTTGTGTCTTGACATAGGGTCCAAGTCTCCTGGGTCTTGTTCGTAAAGAAAATCACGTTCCCGAAGGTTTCATTCCGTTTGGACTCCGTTTGATATTCCTTTTCTTCGAAACCCTAAAACAGGCAAAAAACAGCAATTCTGTGCTGGGCCTCCGGTTAATAGGTTAGTCCCAAAAATAATATAAAAGTGGATAATAAAGCCCAATAATGTCCAAAATAGTAGATAATATAGCATGGAGCAATCAAAAATTATGGATATGTTGGAGACGTATCATAAGGAAATATAAATTATAACTTTATTATTGCCTCTAGGGCATATTTCCTTCAATCAATCCTTGTGCTTGCCACTGACGTCAAATATTCTTCACGTATCTCTACTACTAACACAAAACCATATAAGCCAAATGGATGCTTTTGTGTTCGTAACTTGCTTCAAAAGAAAAATGATATATAAGCACCCTTTTTTGCGAGGGAATATATAGGCACTCAAAGGGCTGATAACCAACAAGTATAGGGGATCGCAACAGTTTTCGAGGGTAGAGTATTCAACCCAAATTTATTGATTTGACACAAGGGGAGCCAAAGAATATTCTCAAGTATTAACAGTTGAGTTGTCAATTCAACCGCACCTGAAAGATTTAATATCTGCAGCAAAGTATTTAGTAGCAAAGTAATATGGAAGTAGCGGTAACGGTGGAAAAACTAATAGTATTGGTTTTGTAGTTGATGAGGACATCAATAACAATGTTACACCCACATCCCCTGCTGCTATACATATTGGACAAATTACTAGAGCGCGCGCACGCCAATTGAATTATCAGGTACTTTCGTTTCTTGGTAACGATTCTAATGTTCATGAGAATATGATGCTGCCTAAATTGGATACATTTGTTTTGCTTACAAATGAAGGGCCTAGCTTGGACAAGAAAGATGAAACTTGGAACAAGTTCAAGAATGGAGATGATGGCATGCGTAAGGGGATCAAGAACGGAGTTACAAGTGATGATTTCAGGACTTTGAAGCCACCATAAGGAGTGCATGAAGCCTTGGACGAAATATACAAGATGCCACTTCATAAATTTCATCCAGAGGCTATTTTAGGTGCTGCGTCACCTTATTATTGGGCCAGGCCCATGTATTTTCGAAATACTTAAGCATAGGCTATTTTTAGAGTCCATATGTATGGGGAAACAAGAGTTAGGGTTGGTTTCGGACCCCTCCTACAAGGGCCACGAAATCCCCCCCTCTTCCTCCATATATACAGCCCTTAGGGCATCGTTTAGACTTTGGGTTTTGTTTATATTAAAAGTTCGCCATAGCTGCAACTTCGCATACTTCGTTTGTGTCCAACGACCAGACCAAGACGTCACAGAACCCCACCTTGATCAATAAATTTTTCATCTTATATTCGTAATATCCAGATTGCAATCTCAGTTTCTTGCTTGTTCTTCGTTTGCTCGCAGGAAACAGACCCTCGTGGTCAGGTTGATCGTGCTCCGGCGTGGTCAATAACCCCTCGGAAGTTGGTTTAGCGATTGCTAAGGCGTGACGTCTCGCACGTTCGTAGTCGGATCGTCAAGGTCGACTCCCACAGAAACGATAGCCACCATCTCATCGAAACATCGGGACACCTTCGCCTCTATCACTAGTGATTGTAATAGTGGCAGCAGAAAAGTAACTAAGCAAAGATCAATATGCGGAAAGCTCGTAGGCAATGGATCGGTGATGGATAATTACGTCGGATGCGATTCCTCATGTAATAGTTATAACATAGGGTGACACAGAACTAGCTCCGGTTCATCAATGTAATGTAGGCATGTATTCCGAATATAGTCATACGTGCTTATGGAAAAGAACTTGCATAACATCTTTTGTCCTACCCTCCCGTGGTAGCGGGGTCCTATTAGAAACTAAGGGATATTAAGGCCTCCTTTTAATAGAGTACCGGAACAAAGCATTAACACTTAGTGAATACATGAACTCCTCAAACTATAGTCATCACCGGGAGTGGTCCCAATTATTGTCACTTCAGGGTTACCGGATCATAACACATAGTAGGTGACTATTGACTTGCAAAATAGGATCAAGAACTCACATATATTCATGAAAACATAATAGGTTCAGATCTGAAATCATGGCACTCGGGCCCTAGTGACAAGCATTAAGCATAGCAAAGTCATGGCAACATCAATCTCAGAACATAATGGATACTAGGGATCAAACCCTAAAAAAACTAACTCGATTACATGATAAATCTCATCCAACCCATCACCGTCCAACAAGCCTACGATGGAATTACTCACGCACGGCGATGAGCATCATGAAATTAGTGATGGAGGAAGGTTGATGATGACGATGGCGACAGATTCCCCTCTTCGGAGCCCCGAACGGACTCCAGATCAGCCCTCCTGAGAGAGATTAGGGCTTGGCGGCAGCTCCGTATCGTAAAACGTGATAAATCCTTATCTTTGATTTTTTTTCCCCAAACGTGAATATATAGAGTTGGAGTTGACGTCGATGGAGCCTCATGGGGCCCACGAGGCAGGGGGCGCGCCCTGCACCCTCGTGGACAGGGTGTGGGCCCCCTGGTGTTGATTCTTTCGCCGGTATTTTTTATTTATTCCAAAACGTGTCTCCATTGATTTTCACGTCATTCTGAGAACTTTTATTTCTGCACAAAAAATAACACCATGGCAATTCTGCTGAAAACAGTGTCAGTCCTGGTTAGTTCCATTCAAATCATGCAAGTTGGAGTCCAAAACAAGGTCAAAAGTGTTTGGAAAAGTACATATGTTGGAGACGTATCAACTCCCCCAAGCTTAAACCTTTGCTAGTCCTCAAGCAATTCAGTTGACAAACTGAAAGGGATAAGGAAAAACTTTTACAAACTCTGTTTGATCTTGTTATTATAAATATGTAAAGCCAGCATTCAAGTTTTTAGCAAAGATTATGGACCAACCATATTCACAATAACATTTAGGTCTCATGTTTACTCATATCAATGGCATAATCAACTAGCGAGCAATAATAACAAATCTCGGATGACAACACTTTCTCAAAACAATCATAATATGATATAACAAGATGGTATCTCGCTAGCCCTTTATGAGACCGCAAAACATAAATGCAGAGCACCTCTGAAGATCAAGGACTGACTAAACATTGTAATTCATGGTAAAAGAGATCCAGCCATAGTCGTACTCAATGTAAATTAATTGCAATGCATGCACGTGACAGCGGTGATCTCCAATTGGTGCTTTTTAATAAGAGGATGATGACTCAACATAAAAGTAAATAGATAGGCCCTTCGCAGAGGGAAGTAGGGATTTGTAGAGGTGCCAGAGCTCGAGTTTTGAAATACAGATGAATAATATTTTGAGTGGTATACTTTCATTGTCAACATAACAACCAAGAGATATTGATATCTTCCATGCTACACACATTATAGGCGGTTCCCAAACAGAATGTTAAAGTTTATACTCCCCCACCACCAACAAACATCAATCCATGGCTTGTCCGAAACAACGGGTGCCTCCAACTAACAACAATCCCGGGGAGGGGGGGTTGTTTGCAATTATTTTAATTTAAGCATGGGACTGGGCATCCCGGTTACCAGCCATTTCTCGTGAATGATGAGCGGAGTCCACTCATCTTGAGAATAACCCACCTAGCATGGAAGATATAGATAGCCTAGTTGATACATGAGCTACTCGAGCATACAAAACGGGATTTCATTTGAAGGTTTAGAGTTTGGCACATACAAATTTACTTGGAACGGTAGGTAGATACCGCTTATAGGAAGGTATGGTGGACTCATATGGGATAACTTTGGGGTTTATGGAAGTGGATGCACAAGCAGTATTCTCGCTCAGTACAAGTGAAGGCTAGAAAAAGACTAGGAAGTGACCAACTAGAGAGCGACAATAGTTATGAACATACTTTAAAATTAATCAACACTGAGTGCAAGCATGAGTAGGATAATTCACCATGAACATAAATATCATGGAGGCTATGTTGATTTTGTTTCAACTACATGCGTGAACATGTGCCAAGTCAAGCCACTCGAATCATTCAAAGGAGGATACCACCCTATCATACCACATCACAACCATTTTAATAGCATGTTGGCATGCAAGGTAAACCATTATAAAGTCCTAGCTGATTAAGCATGGCATGAGCAACTATAATATCTAATTGTCATTGCAAACATGTTTCATTCATAATAGGCTGAATCATGAACGATGAACTAATCATATTTACAAAAACAAGATAGGTCGAGTTCATACCAGCTTCTCTCATCTCAATCGGTCCATCATATATCGTCATTATTGCCTTTCACTTGCATGACTGAACGGTGTGGATAATAATAATAGTGCACGTGCATTGGACTAAGCTGGATTTTGCAAGCATTTAATAGAAGGAGAAGACAAGGTAGTATGGGCTCTTAATTAGATCAACTATAATGCGTATGAGAGCCACTCAACATTTTCATGATGGTCTTCTCTTCTCGACCCCCAAAGAAGAGAAAAGAAACAAAACTATTTACACGGGAAATCTCCCAACAAGCAAAAGAAGAACAAGAAATCTTTTTGGGTTTTCTTTTAATTACTACTACTACAAGCATGGAAAGTAAACTAGCTAAAAGCTACAACTAATTTTTTGGTTTTTATTAAGGTTTTTCAAACACACAAAAAGAAGGCTTAGCAACGAAAATAAACTAGCATGGATAGTACAATGAAAAAGTATGAGCACTGACAACCGGCATGAGTGTGTGAACATAAATGTAATGTCGGTGAGAAATACGTTCTCCCCCAAGCTTAGGCTTTTGGCCTAAGGAGGCCTTAATATCCCTTAGTTTCCTATAGGACCCCGCTGCCACGTGAAGGTAGGACAAAAGATGCCATGCAAGTTCTTTTCCATAAGCATGTATGACTATATTCGGAATACATGTCTACATTACATTGATGAACTGGAGTGAGTTCTGTGTCACCCTAGGTTATGACTGTTACATAATGAACCGCATCTGGCATAATTCTCTATCACCGATCCATTGCCTACGAGCTTTCCATATATTGTTCTCCGCTTATTTACTTTTCCGTTGCTATTGTTATCATCACTACAAAACACCAAAAATATTACTTTTGCTACCATTACCTTTTACCACCGTTACCACTACTATCATATTACTTTGCTACTAAACACTTTGATGCAGATATTAAGTTTCCAAGTGTGGTTGAATTGACAACTCAGCTGCTAATACTTGAGAATATTCTTTGGCTCCCCTTGTGTCGAATCAATAAATTTGGGTTGAATACTCTACCCTCGAAAACTATTGCGATCCCCTATACTTGTGGGTTATCAAGACTAATCTTTGACGAACGACACACCTATCACGTCGCTCTCCCTACTCCTGCTTTCTTTGACTCTCAGGCAAAAGGGAGATATGTTATAACCAGGGAGGAGGCGGACGAGTATAAGAGGAGGATGGAGACGGCCCGTCTCCAAGCGGCAGCTCATGAGGCAATAGTTGATGCATCACAGTACGACTCCAGCTACAACTTTGGATATCCGCCAGGCCAGCCGTGGCCATAGACCAACTTAGGCCAAAAGCCTAAGCTTGGGGGAGTACGTATTTCTCACCCACATTACATTCATGTTCACACACTCATGCTAGTTGTCAGTGCTCATACTTTTTCATCGTATCATCCATGCCTGGTTATTTTCCTTTTTATGCTTTCTTCTTGTGTGTTGAATAAACCTTAAGAAAAACAAAAAAATAATTGTAGCTTTTAATTAGTTTACTTTCCATGCTTGTAGTAGTAACTAAAAAGAAAACCCAAAAAGATTTCTCGTTCTTCTTTTGCTTGTTGGGAGCTTTCCCGTGTAAATAGTTTTATTTCTTTCTTGTTCTTTGGGGGTCGATAGGAGAAGACCATAATGAAAATGTTGAGTGGATCTTATATGCATTATAGTTGATCTAACAAAGAGCCCATATTACCTTGTCTTCTCTCTTGAATTGAATGCTTATAGATTCCAACTTAGTACAATGCACGTGCACTATTATTATTATCCACACTATTCGGTCGTGCAAGTGAAAGGCAATAATGATGATTATATGATGAACGTATTGAGATGAGAAAAGCTGGTATGAACTCGACCTATCTTGTTTTTGTAAATATGATTAGTTCATCGTTCCTGATTCAGCCTATTATGAATAAACATATTTGCAATGACAATTAGAGATTATAGTTGCTTATGCCATGCTTAATCAACTAGGAGCTTATAATGGTTTACCTTGCGTGCCAACATGCTATTAAAATGATTGTGATGTGGTATGATAGGGTGGTATTCTCTTTTGAACGATTTTCGAGTGGCTTGACTTGGCACATGTTCATGCATGTAGTTGAAACAAAAACAACATAGCCTCTACGATATTTATGTTCATGGTGCACTATGTCCTACTCAAGCTTGCATTCGGTGTTGATTAATTTTAATGCATGTTCATGATTGTTGTCGCTCTCTGATACGTCTCCAACGTATCTATAATTTTTGATTGCTCCATGCTATATTATCTACTGTTTTGGACATTATTGGGCTTTATTATCCACTTTTATGTTATATTTGGGACTAACCTATTAACCGGAAGCCCAGCCCAGAATTGTTGTTTTTTGCCTGTTTTAGGGTTTCGAAGAAAAGGAATATCAAACGGAGTCCAAACGGAATGAAACCTTCGGGAATGTGATTTTCTCAACAAACAAGACCCGGGAGACTTGGACCCTACGTCAAGACACAAAAGAGGAGGCCACGAGGTAGGGGGCGCGCGCACCCCCACCAGGCGCGCCCTCCACCCTTGTGGGCCCCCTGTTGCTCCACCGACGTACTCCTTCCTCCTATATATACCTACGTACCCCCAAACGATCCGATACGGAGCCAAAAACCTAATTCCACCACCGCAACTTTCTGTATCCATGAGATCCCATCTTGGGGCCTGTCCCGGAGCTCCGCCGGAGGGGGCATCGATCACGGAGGGCTTCTACATCAACACCATAGCCCTTCCAATGAAGTGTGAGTAGTTTACCTCAGACCTGCGGGTCCATAGTTAGTAGCTATATGGCTTCTTCTCTCTTTTTGGATCTCAATACAATGTTCTCCCCCTTTCTTGTGGAGAACTATTCGATGTAATCTTCTTTTTGCGGTGTGTTTGTTGAGACCGATGAATTGTGGGTTTATGATCAAGTCTATCTATGAACAATATTTGAATCTTCTCTAAATTCTTTTATGTATGATTGGTTATCTTTGCAAGTCTCTTCGAATTATCAGTTTGGTTTGGCCTACTAGATTGATCTTTCTTGCAATGGGAGAAGTGCTTAGCTTTGGGTTCAATCTTGCGGTGTCCTTTCCCAGTGACAGTAGGGGCAGCAAGGCACGTATTGTATTTTTGCCATCGAGGATAACAAGATGGTGTTTTCATCATATTGCATGAGTCTATCCCTCTACATCATGTCATCTTGCTTAAGGTGTTACTTTGTTTTTAACTTAATACTCTAGATGCATGCTGGATAGCGGTCGATGAGTGGAGTAATAGTAGTAGATGCAGGCAGGAGTCGGTCTACTTGTCTCAGATGTGATGCCTATATACATGATCATACCTAGATAGTCGCATAACTATGCTCAATTCTGTCAATTGCTCAACAGTAATTCGTTCACCCACCGTAGAATACTTATGCTCTCGAGAGAAGCCACTAGTGAAACCTATGGCCCCCGGGTCTATATTTATCATATTGATCTCCTACTACTTAGTTATTTCCTTTGCTTTTTTACTTTGCCTTTATTTTACTTTGCATCTTTATCACAAAAATACCAAAAATATCATCTTATCATATCTATCAGATCTCACTCTCGTAAGTGGCCGTGTAGGGATTGACAACCCCTATTCGCGTTGGTTGCGAGGATTTATTTGTTTTGTGCAGGTACGAGGGACTCGCGCGTAGCCTCCTACTGGATTGATACCTTAGTTCTCAAAAACTGAGGGAAATACTTACGCTACTTTGCTGCATCATCCCTTCCTCTTCGGGGAAAACCAATGCAGTGCTCAAGAGGTAGCAAGAAGGATTTCTGGCGCCGTTGCCAGGGAGGTCTACGCAAAAGTCAATATACCAAGTACCCATCACATACCCTTATCTCTCGTATTACATTATTTGCCATTTGCCTCTCATTTTCCTCTCCCCCACTTCACCCTTGCCATTTTATTCGCCCTCTCTCTCTCTATCCTCCCTCTCTTTCTCTATTTGCCTCTTTTTGCCCGCTTGCTTTTTGTTTGCTTGTGTGTTAGTTTGCTTGCTTGTCGTTATGTCTAGTCCCTTATCTTCTTCGCTATCTCCCGAGAGTGAAATTCTAAATTTTAATCAAAGGGAGGGAGAAAATCTAAAAGATGCTTGGTATAGAATTTGCAATGCTCAAAATAGATCTACGAGGAAGCAATCTACTTCCGTTCTCCTTCGCAATTTTTATGTAGGCATTACTCCTTGGCACAGATATGTTCTTGATACTATTACCAGAGGGAACTTCTTGGGTAGCCATACTTTTGATTCTTATAATGCTATGATAGATTTATTTGGCTCACCCCCTCTTTTGGTTAATGGAACTATATTAACTTTAGAGCATGTAATGCAAAGGCTTGAAATTATTGAAAATAAGGTTGCTACCGTAGAGTTAATTGAAAATTTGGATAAAAAGATCCACAGCCGGATCTCTCAATATGGATCTAAAGTAGGAGTTAATTTGAAAAATATTAAAGAAAAGGAACCCATAGTTAATGAGAAAATAAATCACGATTCCACTAGGATCGATAAACTTGAGGATATTATTACCAACTTGGGAACCGCTTTTTCTTCCGTAAAGAATACTCCAAGTCCTCCTACTAAAATTGCCAAGCTTATGTATGTTCCTAAAAATAAGGGTGAATCCTCTAGTAAGGAAACTGCGGATCTCAAATCTATAAGTGTTCATCCCAATCTTTTTGCTATCATTAAGGAACCATTTATTACAAATGATTTTTTCGATCTTGTTCCTAAAAATTTGATAATCAATGAAAAGGAAGAAATTCCTAAAGATGGTAGATGCCTCATTGAAGAATTGCCTATCAAAGATGGCAATACCTAGATCTATTCTTGCTTGTTATGCCTAGCTAGGGGCATTAAACGATAGCACTTGTTGGGAGGCAACCCAATTTTATTTTTATTCCTTACTTTTTGCTCCTGTTTAGTAATAAATAATTTATCTAGCCTCTGTTTAGGTTGTGTTTTTTGTGTTTAATTAGTGTTTGTGCCAAGTAGAACCGTTGGGAAGACTTGGGGAAAGTCTTGTTGAACTTGCTGTAAAAAACAGAAACTTTAGCGCTCATGAGAACTGTTGTCATTTTTATTTGGAAAGTGATATTTAGTTAATTCTTTTTGCAGATGATTAATAGATAAATTCCTCACGTCCAGCAATTTATTTTAGAATTTTTCGGGTTCCAGATCTTGCGCTAGCTACAGATTACTACAGACTATTCTGTTTTTGACAGATTCTGTTTTTCGTGTCTTGTTTGCTTATTTTGATGAATCTATGGCTAGTAAACTAGTTTATAAACCACAGAAGAGTTGCAATACAGTAGGTATAACACCAATATAAATAAAGAATGAGTTTACTACAGTACCTTGAAGTGGTCTTTTATTTTCTTTCCCTAACGGAACTCACAAGATTTTCTACTTTAAGTTTTGTGTTGTGAAATTTTCAAGTTTTGGGTAAAGATTTGATGGATTATGGAACAAGGAGTGGCAATAGCCAAAGCTTGGGGATTCCCCGGAAGGCATCCCCTCTTTCGTCTACTTCTATCGGTAACTTTACTTGGAGCTATATTTTTATTCACCACATGATATGTGTTTTGCTTGGAGCGTATTGTATGATTTGAGTCTTTACTTTGTTAGTTTACCACAATCATCCTTACTGTACACACCTTTTGAGAGAGCCATACATGATTTGGAATTTGTTAGAATACTCTATGTGCTTCGCTTATATCTTTTGAGTTATATAATTTTGCTCTAGTACTTCACTTATATCTTTTAGAGCACGGTGGTGGATTTGTTGTATAGAAACTATTGATCTCTCATGCTTCACTTAGATTATTTTGAGAGTCTTAATAGCATGGTAATTTGCTTTAAATCCTAATATGCTAGGTATTCAAGAATAATAAAATTCTCTTATGAGTGTGTTGAATACTATGAGAAGTTTGATGCTTGATAATTGTTTTGGGATATAAAGATGGTGATATTAAAGTCATGCTAGTTGAGTAGTTGTGAATTTGAGAAATACTTGTGTTAAAGTTTGTGATTCCCGTAGCATGCACGTATGGTGAACCGTTATGTGATGAAGTCGGATCATAATTTATTTTTTGATTATCTTCCTTATGAGTGGCAGTCGGGGACGAGCGATGGTCTTTTCCTACCAATCTATCCCCCTAGGAGCATGCGCGTAATACTTTGCTTTGATAACTTGTAGATTTTTGCAATAAGTATATGAGTTCTTTATGACTAATGTTGAGTCCATGGATTATACACACTCTCTCACCCTTCCACCTTTGCTATCCTCTCTAATACCACGCACCTTTCATCGGTATCCTACACCCACCATATACCTTCCTCAAAACAGCCACCATACCTACCTATTATGGCATTTCCATAGCCATTCCGAGATATATTGCCATGCAACTTTCCACCGTTTCATTTTTTATGACACACTCCATAATTGTCATATTGCTTAGCATGATCATGTAGTTGACATCGTATTTGTGGCAAATC
Organism: Triticum dicoccoides; assembly: GCF_002162155.2. Classification (NCBI taxonomy): domain Eukaryota; kingdom Viridiplantae; phylum Streptophyta; class Magnoliopsida; order Poales; family Poaceae; genus Triticum; species Triticum dicoccoides. The sequence continues at coordinate 720,773,631 of NC_041382.1, read as the reverse complement.
CACCATTCATAATTCTTTCATACGTGTCTCTCTTGATTCATTGCATATCCCAGTACACCGCCGGAGGCATTCATATAGAGTCATATTTTGTTCTAAGGATCGAGTTGTAATTGTTGAGTTGTAAGAAAAATAAAAGTGTGATGATCATCATTATTAGAGCATTGTCCCAGTGAGGAAAGGATGATGGAGACTATGATTCCACCACAAGTCGGGATGAGACTCCAGACGGAAAAAAGGAGAAAGAAAAGAGGCCATAAAAAAGGGGGAGAAAAGGCCCAAATAAAAAAAATGAGAGAAAAAGAGATAAGGGACAATGTTACTATCCTTTTACCACACTTGTGCTTCAAAGTAGCACCATGATATTCATAGTAGAGAGTCTCTCATGTTATCACTTTCATATACTAGTGGAAAATTTTCATTATAGAACTTGGCTTGTATATTCCAATGATGGGCTTCCTCAAAATGCCCTAGGTCTTCATGAGCAAGCAAGTTGGATGCGCACCCACTTAGTTTCTTTTTGAGCTTTCATATACTTATAGCTCTAGTGCATCCGTTGCATGGCAATCCCTACTCACTCACATTGATATCTATTGATGGGCATCTCCATAGCCCGTTGATACGCCTAATTGATGTGAGACTATCTTCTCCCTTTTTGTCTTCTCCACAACCACCATTCTATTTCACCCATAGTGCTATATCCATGGCTCACGCTCATGTATTGCGTGAAAATTGAAAAACTTTTGAGAATGTCAAAAGTATGAAACAATTGCTTGGCTTGTCATTGGGGTTGTGCATGATTTAAATATTTTTTGTGGTGAAGATGGAGCATAGCCAGACTATATGATTTTGTAGGGATAACTTTCTTTGGTCATGTTATTTTGAGAAGACATAATTGCTTTGTTAGTATGCTTGAAGTATTATTATTTTTATGTCAATATTAAACTTTTGTCTTCAATCTTTCGGATTTGAATATTCATACCACAATTAAGAAGAATTACATTAAAATTATGCCAAGTAGCACTCCGCATCAAAAATTCTGTTTTTATCATTTACCTACTCGAGGACGAGCAGGAATTAAGCTTGGGGATGCATGATATGTCTCCAATGTATCTATAATTTTTTATTGCTCCATGCTATATTATCTACTGTTTTGGACATTATTGGGATTTATTATCCACTTTTATATTATTTTTGGGACTAACCTATTAACCGGAGGCCTAGCCCAGAATTGTTGTTTTTTGCCTGTTTTAGGGTTTCGAAGAAAAGGAATATCAAACGGAGTCCAAACGGAATAAAACCTTCGGGAACGTGATTTTCTCAACAAACAAGACTCAGGAGACTTGGACCCTATGTCAAGACACAAAAGAGGAGGCCACGAGGTAGGGGGTCGCGCCCACCCCCACCAAGCACGCCCTCCACCCTCGTAGGCCCCCTGTTGCTCCATCGATGTACTCCTTCCTCCTATATATACCTACCTACCCCCAAACGATCAGATACGGAGCCAAAAACCTAATTCCACCGCCGCAACTTTCTATATCCACGAGATCCCATCTTGGGGCCTGTTCCGGAGCTCCGCCGGAGGGGGCATCGATCACGGAGGGCTTCTACATCGACACCATATCCCTTCCGATGAAGTGTGAGTTGTTTACCTCAGACCTACGGGTCCATAGTTAGTAGCTAGATGGCTTCTTCTCTCTTTTTGGATCTCAATACAATGTTATCCCCCTCTCTTGTGGAGAACTATTCGATGTAATCTTCTTTTTGCGGTGTTTTTTTGAGACCGATGAATTGTGGGTTTATGATCAAGTCTATCTATGAACAATATTTGAATCTTCTCTGAATTCTTTTATGTATGATTGGTTATCTTTGCAAGTCTCTTCGAATTATCTGTTTGGTTTGGCCTACTAGATTGATCTTTCTTGCAATGGGAGAAGTGCTTAGCTTTGGGTTCAATCTTGCGGTGTCCTTTCCCAGTGACAGTAGGGGCAGCAAGGCACGTATTGTATTGTTGCCATCGAGGATAACAAGATGGGGTTTTCATCATATTGCATGAGTCTATCCCTCTACATCATGTCATCTTGCTTTAGGCGTTACTCTGTTTTTAACTTAATACTCTAGATGCATGCTGGATAGCGGTCGATGAGTGGAGTAATAGTAGTAGATGCAGGCAGGAGTCGGTCTACTTGTCTCGGACGTGATGCCTATATACATGATGATACCTAGATATTCTCATAACTATGCTCAATTCTGTCAATTGCTCAATAGTAATTCGTTCACCCACCGTAGAATACTTATGCTCTCGAGAGAAGCCACTAGTGAAACCTATGGCCTTCGGGTCTATCTTTATCATATTGATCTCCTACTACTTAGTTATTTCCTTTGCTTTTTTACTTTGTCGTTATTTTACTTTGCATCTTTATCACAAAAATACCAAAAATATTATCTTATCATATCTATCAGATCTCACTCTCGTAAGTGGCCGTGTAGGGATTGACAACCCCTATTCGCGTTGGTTGCGAGGATTTATTTGTTTTGTGCAGGTACAAGGGACTCGCGCGTAGCCTCCTACTGGATTGATACCTTGGTTCTCAAAAACTGAGGGAAATACTTACGCTACTTTGTTGCATCATCCCTTCCTCTTCAGGGAAAACCAATGCAGTGCTCAAGAGGTAGCACTCTCGAGCTGGTCGCTTCCCAGCATTTTTCTATCCTTCACCTGTACTAAGCGGGAACACTGCTCGTGCATCCAATTCCATAAACCCCAAAGTTACTCCATATGAGTCCACCATACCTACCTATATACGGTATCTACCTGCCGTTCCAAGTAAATTTGTATGTGCCAAACTCTAAACCTTCAAATAAACATTATGTTTTCTATGCTCGAATAGCTCATGTATCAACTAGGGCTGTCAGTATCTTCCATGTTAGGCGGGTTATTCTCAAGAGGAGTGGACTCTGCTCCTCACTGATGAGAAAATGGCTGGTCAGCAGGATGCCCAGTCCCATGCTTTATGCAAATCAAATCAAAATAATTGCAAAAAAACTCCCTCGGGACTGTTGTTAGTTGGAGGCACTCGTTGTTTCGAGCAAGCCATGGATTGATGCTTGTTGGTGGAAGGGGAGTATAAACTTTACCATTTTGTTTGGGAACCGCCTATAACGTGTGTAGCATGGAAGATATCTCCATCTCTCGATTGTTATGTTGACAATGAAAGTATACCGCTCAAAATATCATTCATATCTATTTCAAAACCGAGCTCTGGCACCTCTACAAATCCCTGCTTCCCTCTACGAAGGGCTCATCTATTTACTTTTATGTTGAGTCATCACCCTCTTATTAAAAAGCACCAGTTAGAGAGCACCACTGTCATTTGCATTCATTATTGTTAGTTTACATTGAGTATGACTTGACTGGATCTCTTTTACCATGAATTACAATGTCTAGTAAGTCCTTGATCTTTAAAGGTGCTCTGCATTTATGTTTTGCAGTCTCAGAAAGGGCTAGCGAGATACCATCCTGTTATATCATACCATGATTGTTTTGAGAAAGTGTTGTCATCCGAGATTTATTATTATTTCTCGCTAGTTGATTATGTCATTGATATGAGTAAACATGAGACCTAAATGTTATTGTGAATATGGTTAGTTCGTAATCTTTGCTGAAAACTTGAATGTTGGTTTTACATATTTACAACAACAAGAGTAAACAAAGTTTGTAAAAGTTTTTCTTTATCACTTTCAATTTATCAACTGAATTGCTTGAGGACAAGCAAAGATTTAAGCTTGGGGGAGTTGATACGCCTCCGTCGTATCTACTTTTCCAAACACTTTTTCCCTTATTTTGGACTTTAACTTGCATGATTTGAGTGGAACTAACCCGGACTGATGTTGTTTTCAGCAGAATTGCCATGGTGTTATTTTTGTGTAGAAATAAAAGTTCTCTGAATGACCTGAAAATCAACGGAGAATTTTGGAATATATAAAAAATACTGGAAGGAAGATCCACATCAGGGGGGCCACCACCTGTCCATGAGGGTGGGGGCGCGCCCCCCCTGCCTCGTGGGCCCCCTGACGCTCCACTGACCTCAACCTTGACTCCATATATTCATTTTCGGGGAGAAAAAAATCAGAGAGAAGGATTCATCACGTTTTACGATATGGAGCCGCCGCCAAGCCCTAAACTCTCTTGGGAGGGCTGATCTGGAGTCCTTTCGGGGCTCCGGAGAGGGGAATCCGTCGCCATCGTCATCATCAACCATCCTCCATCACCAATTTCATGATGCTCACCGCCGCGCGTGAGTAATTCCATCGTAGACTTGCTGGACGGTGATGGGTTGGATGAGATTTATCATGTAATCGAGTTAGTTTTTTAGGGTTTGATCCCTAGTATCCACTATGTTCTGAGATTGATCTTGCTATGACTTTGCTATGCTTGATGCTTGTCACTAGGGTCCGAGTGTCATGATTTCCGATCTGAACCTATTATGTTTCCATCAATATATGAGAGTTCTTGATCCTATCTTGCAAGTCTATAGTCACCTACTATGTGTTATGATCCGGCAACCCCGAAGTGACAATAATCAGGACCACTCCCGGTGATGACCGTAGTTTGAGAAGTTCGTGTATTCACTATGTGTTAATGCTTTGGTTCGGTGCTCTATTAAAAGGAGGCCTTAATATCCCTTAGTTTCCAATAGGACCCCGCTGCCACGGGAGGGTAGGACAAAAGATGTCATGCAAGTTCTTTTCCACAAGCACGTATGACTATATTCGGAATACATGCCTACATTACATTGATGAACTGGAGCTAGTTCTGTGTCACTCTAGGTTATGACTGTTACATGATGAACCGCATCTGACATAATTCTCTATCACCGATCCATTGCCTACGAGCTTTCCATATATTGTTCTCCGCTTATTTACTTCTCTGTTGCTATTTTTATCATCACTACAAAACACCAAAAATATTACTTTTGCCACCGTTACCTTTTACCACCGTTACCACTACTATCATATTACTTTGCTACTAAACACTTTGCTGCAGATATTAAGTTTCCAGGTGTGGTTGAATTGACAACTCAGCTGCTAATACTTGAGAATATTCTTTGGCTCCCCTTGTGTCGAATCAATAAATTTGGGTTGAATACTCTACCCTCGAAAACTGTTGTGATCCCTATACTTGTGGGTTATCAGCCGACCTCTTTGTCGGGCAAAGGTTGGGTGCCGCTCGAAGACTTGTTGAAGAACGATCCTTTTTCCGTTTCCTCGAGCGTGCCAACTTGCCAACTTCTTGTTATTGTTAGGTTCTGGGGTGATGTAGTTTGATGAACCTTCTTTTGATTTTGCGGTAATATGATGCATGTTCCAGCTTCGAAAACAAGGGTTGTAATCATGGTGCTATGTTGCAAAAACTTGCTCTGTTGAGCATGCCTTTTCTCATCTCAGTCTCTCGTGAGGCTTTAGTTTGTGTAAGACATCTTTGCAATTTCATTAATAAAATCAGGGAAGAATCACTTGTTTACATTAAAAAAAGGGAAAACCAAACTACCAAGATAAATTGGTTATTGTAGCTGTATACTAGTCTAGTGGCAATGCTATATCCCGCTTTCTGTGAGACCGACCGAGCGCTCACCTACGTGGCGCTCTTAACCGGCTAGCCCAGAGGCTGCCCTAATTAGTTCTGGTTTTAAGAAACTTCTATCCGATTTTGGGTGGTTTGGGGAAGGTCCGGTCGATTTCTTTCTCCTCTGCGTTTATGTGCTGGTTTATCTATTTTTCCTTTTTGTTGGCTCAACAGATTTTTAAAATTCATGAACATATTTTTGAAATTCAAGAATGGTTTTTTAAATTTCCTGAACATATTTTTAAACGTGTGATTTTTTTTTGTAATTTCATGAAAAATTTCTGATGGGATGCACATTATTTTAAAATTTACCTTTTTATGAACATTTTTTTCAAAAGTCATGGACATATTTTTAAAATGTGAAAAAAATCAATTGTTGTTGACTTTTTTTTTGAATGGTATGGACATATTTTTATAAATTATGCAAACAATTTTTATTTTCCATGAGTATTTTTTTAATGTCAAGAATATACTTTTTATATGTTTGGTTTTTTTAAACGTTATGAACATTTTATTGAAATGGCATGAACAAACTTTTATATTCCGTGAACATTATCTTAATGTGTGGACGTTTTCAAAGTGAATCTATGTCTTTCGTGAAAAGTGGAGTATTTGTGCACTAAGTAAAGTAAAATTTTCCATATTTATCAGAATATAAATAAATATAAAATAGGAGAAAATATAAAAAAAACTGTATGGAGGCAAATGTCAGCTCCACGGTGGGTGCTAAAAAGAGGGTCATGACTTTGCTACTCTGTCTAAGAAAAAAACATTGCTTCTCGATCTTTTTAGGGGCCTTTGCTACTCGACATGTCACATGGGTGCTCCACATAACTATGTGGCTGGGCCTTGTCTGTGAACTATGCATGTTAGACGAGTACGACTTGCACGAAATCATTAACTAAAAAAATAACTTTTGCAAAGATCACTTGCACCTTTCTAGGTTGCGACAAGTGTCACATTGTATGTGCGTCATTTGTCTCAATCTAGAAGTTTTTTTTAGATTTATTTATTTAAAACATTTTGCTTTCAAACCGTAAGTCCAAATCTTAAACCGTTTTTATAGTTAGATTCCTCGTCGAGATCTTTAAAACTAAATCCTATATTGACATGTTTTGATAAAAAAAATTAAAAAAAAGGACGAAAAACCCGAACCCTGAGCACGTTTCTTTCCCTTTCTGAGACGTGCCTTTCGCGGAAGTAAATTTGTGCCTCCATGAGAAGTAAACATGTGTCTCTCGCGGAAGAAAAGAAAAAAGTTTTTTCCCCGAGAGGCACACGGAAGCAAAATCATGCCTCCACGAGAAGTAAATATGTGTCTCTTAGGAATGAAAAAAAGGAAAGCATGTTTTTTTTCTCTCGCGGAAGCAAATATGTACCTGCACGAAAAGTAAATTTGTGCCTCTTGCAAAAAAAAGAGAAAACATGCCTCTCGTAAAAGCAAATCCAAGCCTCAATAAAAAGTAAATATGTGCCTCTCGTGAAGAAAACATCTAAGATTTCCACCATAGGACTATAAACTGTAAGATTTGTGCGAACCTATTTTTTCTACTCTCTTCGTTTCTAAATATAAGTTTTTTTAGAGATTCCAACAAATGACTACATACGGAGCAAAATAAGTGAATGACCAGAGGGAGTATTGTTGTAGTCCATTTGAAATGTCTAGAAAAACTTATATTTAGGAACGGAGGGAGTATTAGTTATTGCTATGATGTCGATTTTCTGTGTCGCGCGCGGGAGCTGTTCAGTGAATGACCAGTAGTCTTTTGGTTGTATTGCGATGTACCTTTTTTTTTCTTTTTCCTCATGGACTGTGGTACTCATTTTTACTTTTTTCTATTTATTGATGGTACACAGATACAAGGAAATGTTGCTTTTCCTACTGGCAAAAAAATTCCATCGCTTAACATGCAACTACATATATTGTAATTGTATTTATTATCTTTTTTGTTTTATTTTATTATGTATTTACCATCGACTCATAACTAGGCTATACACATATTTTATCACAGTTGCAAGTCAACCAACGATACGCAATTGGGCATGAAACACTTGACTTTTTTGTCCCAATTGCAAGTCAACCATCGACTCACAACTAGGTCTCACCCTTTTTGTTCGAGTCGTAAGTCAACGATCAACACACCGGTGGGACCTTGATATTTTTTGTCATAGTGCAAGTCAATCATCAACTCGCAATTGGGTCCGACCATTTTTTTCAGTTGCAAGTCCACCATTGACATGCAACTGGCCCTTGATTATTTTTTATCCAAGTTGCAAGTCCATCCTTAACTCGTAGTTGGTCTTGATGTTTTTTTGACACAATTGCAAGTCCACCATTGACTTGCAGTTGGGTTCGACCTTTTTTTATCCTAGTTGCAAGTTCACCATCGACTCACAACTGGGTCGTCACTTTTTTGTCCCAATTGCAAGTCTACCATTAACATGCAACTGGGCAATGTGAATCAAATTCTAGCTATTCCACTAAGCCAATCTGGGATGAGTGACTTTGTTGCAGTGAGGTTTCATAAATATGGCTTTATCCTCGGTACGGTCAGCATATCATATAGAATGGGAGTCTCATTTTGGGGCCTCTATTAAGCTTGTGGATGGGTCCGGATCGTCAGGTTTGACCATGATTGGGAAGGATCCATGGAAGTGTCACTACCAGCTAAGGTAGAAATATTTGGGTGGAAGTGCCTACATGGAATATTACTCTGGAGGTTGAGGAGAAGCTCCTGGAAACATCGGTTATGGTTATGGCCGAGGCTATGCACCTGTCCTCCTCCCACCCGATGATGGTTGTTTTCCAGCCTCCCTCGCTGTCGATGTTCCACTACTTGTCAGCATGGATGACAATAATGGTTATGAAACATGGGGGAGGAGCTTCCCGACATCAATCCTTGTGCTTGCCATCGATGTCAAATATTTTTCATGTATCTCTATACTAACATAAAAACATATACAGCCAAATGGATGCTTTTGCGTTTGGTGACTTGCTTCAAAAGAAAAGTACTTATAGGCACTTAAAGGGCATACCAATATTCCTAACGTAATGATGCAAAGGGATATATCCATTTGAATTGACGAATCAACACATTCTTAAGGTAGTACTTTACTAATTAGTTTAATACCAAGATGTTTTAGAATGATCTAGAGTGATCACTGTACATGGCTAATCACGTGTTGTTTTTAGCACTTTTTTAGTAATAAATTGGGTGATATACCTAACATATTTCTACATACATGATTTGTTTTTGTTGCAAGAAGGTGGTACAACCAACTTCACATGATCTCCCATTTCAATGGTATATCAGTTATGCCCTTGTTAGTGATTATGTAAGTGATGACATGAGTAGGTTATTAGTAGTCAATAATAATTGTTTTGTAAATAAGGATTGATCCATCAATCTTTAATTGGACGACTCTCTTTAAAGATGATGTCACTCTCCATATGTTTACAATGAAATTAAGGATTTAAAGCCCATGCCCTAGCCTGCAATAGTTAGGCAAATTACATTGTTATTTACTATTTAATACTTGTTCTTTCATAATAAAATACTAATGACAATTTCTAGAGGATACTAATGAGATTTAATACTTATTATTCACATAATTAAAATTTTGCGAATACCATGACATTTTCTCAAAATTAGGTACTTTGCAGTGGCATGTGTTAAATATCCACATCAGTGGGCTTGGGCTGGGTTCCGCTAGGCCCAACCAAGATCGAGGCCCATGCACTTGCTTACAATTTTCTCTCAAAAGCCACAATTTCATTATATTTTTCAAAGTATTCATGTACACGCATGTAAGATTAAATGTTGGCTGGCTACACTCAGGTCATTGAATTTTTATTTATTTTAAATAAGTATGATAATTCTAGGTTACACCCAATTACCTTCGGTTTTAAGGATCTTCTATCTAGTTTTTTATGTTTTGGGGAAGGTTTTGGTCATTTTAATTTGTCTTTTTTCCTCTCCGCCTTTCTCAGTTTTTTTGTCAATTCGGTTTGGTTCTATTTTCCTTTTATTGTTTTTATGTGTTTTCTATTTTCCTATTTTAGTTTTCCCATTCTTAATTTCTTTTTTCCATTTCCTAATTCATGAACTTATTAATGCGGTGGTTAGTGTAGACACATTTTTTTCTATATCATGAACATTTTTTAAAATTGTGGAAACAATCTATTACATGTGCATTATAACTTTCTAAAAAATATTTAAATAATTATAAAATGTTATCAAGATTTTTTAATGAATAGTATGCACTTTTTGACAAAGTTGGCGAACAAATTTTTAGACTTCCTGGATATTTAAAAAAATCATGGACATATTTTAAATGTGTGAATGCTTTTTAAATGAAATGAATATTTTTATGTTTGGTATAAATACTTTTTTCAAAGATGAGCAAACAAATGTTCCTATTTCATTCACATTTCTAGAAGTGATGATTATATTTTTAAACATGTGAAATTTTTACAATTGTCATGATTGTTTTTTGAATGGTACGAAAGTTTTATAAAATTATGCAAACAACTTTTAAAATTTCATGAACATTTAAAAAAAATACCATGAACACATTTTCAATGTGTGAACATTTTTTAATGTCGCAATTGTTTCTCTAAACCATTCGAACAAACATTAAATTTCATGAACATTTCCTTAATGCGCGGTGAACTTCAATTTAAGTAATTTTTCCATATTATAACATTTTATCAGAATATAGATAAATATAGGAAAAGAGAAACACAAAAAGGAAAAAAAACTGTGTGTAGGCGAATGTGAACTTCACCTGGATGTGGGCGAGTTGACTTGTCAGGTGGTTGGGCTTTACCTTTGTGCAGTGCGCGTGTAGGCGAGCACGACTTGTAACTTGCAATAGGCGAGTTATATAGGGAACTCCTATAGGGCGCCTTATGCACCGGTTGAAGCTACGGGCTCTCACTGCTGCACCCAGGTGGGCCGGCCCACGAACACGCAACACTCGCAAAAAACAAAACTAGAAGCTTTTGGTCCTGCTGCGGAATCGAACGCCTGAACTGACCTCCAGTACCTGGTTGGCTAACCACTAGACCAACTAGTCACTTGTGTAACATAGTAGCGCGACAGCGCAAAAGTACAGCGAACTATACCCACGTTATTTATTGCACACGCATTGCCAGGTACTTTTTGAATTATTTGAAACAAGTTAGAAAACGTGATATCTTTTGAAAAATACGTGAACAAATTTCGGAAGTCCACAAATTTAAAACAGAATCGGGAATTAGAAAAGTTCATGTATTCAAAAAAGTTCACGAATTCACAAAAATTTCATTAAAATTGAAAAAAGTTCATTGATTTTGAAAATAGTTCATCGGTTCTCAAAAAAATTCATCGATTTTGAAAATAGTTCATCGGTTCTCAAAAAAAGTTCACCGATTTTGAAAAAAAGTTCTTCGATTTCAAAAAGAGTTCATCGATTACAAAAAAAGTTCATTGATTTTCAAAAAAGTTCACAAAAATCTGAAAAAAAGTTCATCAAATTCGAAAATAGTTCATCAAATTTGGAAAAAGTCCATTGATTTTAAAAAAAAGTTCATCTAATTTGAAAAAAATTCAAGGAATTTGGAAGAAAAGTTCATCGATTCTGCAAGAAGCTCACTGAATATGAAAAAAGTTCATCAATTTTGCAAGAAGTTCACCGAATATGAAAAAAGTTCATCGATTTTGAAGAAAACTTCATCGAATTTGAAAGAAAGTTCATAAAATTGAAAAAAAGTTCGTCGATTTGGAAGAAAACTCGCGAGTTTAAAAATGAAAGAAAAAAAGAAAAGGGCAGAAAGAAAGAACAACTGAAAAAAAGAAAAAAGAAACAAACGCGAGAACAAAAGATGGAAAAAGATTGAAATAATCATGGAAGCTTGTTTGGCTATGTTGGTTAGCGCGACCTGTTCAGAATCCCGCGGCGCAGGTTCGATCCCCACCTGAAACGGGCGCAACGGGCGCTGTTTAGGATTTGCCAGTTATAGATGCTCCCATCTAAAGGACCAGCTTTGTCATTAATTTACGAGTAATTGGGCCTGTTGAGTTGGAAATCCGGCCTGCCAATGGGTTGGTCGCCAACAACAATTTTAATCCAATTACGACTCTGGAAGTCAAACGGATTCTGCTCTGGTTTCGTTTTTGAATGAAAAATGGAACCGTGGGGGTGTTTTGCCCTCCTGTCAGTCTAAAAATTACGACTCTGGAACAGAGAGGGAAAAACGGAGATCTCAAAAAGTAGAGGGGGGAAAGGACGGTGAGTCGAGGGCTCAAGGCACGGGAGATCAGATCAATCAAACACTCGCAAAAAAAAACTGATCAACCGAATGATGGCCAGTGAGGAGGGTTCATTCAATCGTTGCACCACCAGATGCATGGATGCGAAGGCAGCAGCGTCCGCCGGCGAGGAGAGTGTGCTGAAGCAATGCTAGCCTGGTCCGACCTCCGACGAAGAAGTGCTGGCGAGGAGGGTGCGCCGGTGAACGCAGAGGAGGCGACATCAGGCGGCGAGTCTCCACAAAAGATGATGCGCACCACAAGAAGGAAGGAGACGTCGAAGGAGGAGGCACCATCGAGAAAGATGACCCGGCTGCCGCAGGAGGATTTCGGTCGGATCCTTTCGTGGGTGATGGATGACAGTCGCATCCCTGAGCGCCACACACAACGATGACCTGATTCCGTCGCCGGAAGAGAAGATGGATGTGGAACTAGTGAGCCTCTACGACGAGGCGCGCCTGTTCTACGAAATTAGCGAGAGACACATGAAATTTCAGGCCTCGATCCGTAGCGAGTATGAGAATCGTGGTTACCTAGTCGATGATGACTTCCGCGCTAAAAAGGCTGAAAGTAAATCATGCTTACGAGGAGTTTAAGTTAGAGCATCGCGTTTTTTCTGCCTTATTATGAACCCTTTTTTTTGCAGGGAATTTAGAGCTTTTATTCAAACGAAAGCATTCTCTGAGCAGTCAGCAATAAGGCTGCTGATCAGGAAGCTGGGAGTCTCCGTAAGCCAGCTTTCGGTGCCAGTCACCGTGCAAGCACGCTTTGCACAAAGATGAGCTGGACCATTGGCTGATCTACTTACATGTTGGATTACAAAAGAATGAAAACTATCAGAAAGCTCTTCAATTTCTAAGATAACTGGTGCCACAACTGAACGACCAGGGGCGGAGCTGGAGCAAATCTTACCCGATGCACCACTTTAACAAGGCATGAATTTTTTCAAGCGTGGATGTATTGAATAAATGTGTGTTTTATAGGTTTAACACACATTATTGGATATAATAGAAGCGATTTGTAAAAACGAAATGTAGCCATCAAATTGCTTACTATAATGATAAAACAAGGGATATAACTACTTGAAATGTAGCCCAAATGAAAGTACTTAGATTGCTAAAAATTGAAAATTACCTTAGTATGTTTCTATTCCTCCAGGCCATGAAATACTCAACCACTTGTTTCTATTCCTCCAGGCCATGAAATACTCAACCACTTGAGCATTGGTGGCCCTTTTCGTTTCTTCCTTCTCCACATAACAAATAATATCATCACTCAAACTTTCATCATTGAGGCGATTGCCCTGATCATACTGAATCTCCTCTTCCCAATTTATGTCTTCTGGCTGTGATGGTGCATTTCTTTTGAGAAGAAACTTGTCCATAGTATCTGTATTTGACAAATATAAATTATAAATGAGACATGGAGAATTGTATAGGCAAATAAAATATAACCTAATTAGAAGTTATAACCCTAGAAAATACTCCACACTTTTACCAAAACATAGTGATTTACTATATTCACTACAAGTCTATACATGATTGTTGAAGTTCAACAAAACTAGGAAAAGCAAGACAAAGGCCCTACCACAATTGTGGCCTTTTATAATTTATCATCTATGGCGGACACAGAGACGAACATTCAAGATTGGAATTTGAAAAGGATGCGAAATTACCGAGCACCGGACGGCGTGCAACGTTGCTCGTGCGCGTCGCTTCGTCACCGTGTGAGGACCCAGGCTGCATGGAGGCCGGCGGCCGGCGCGCTGCCGCTGCCGCCTCCGGCGGCTGTGTGGGACGGCGACGCGCAAGGGGCGTATGGAGTATGGTAGGCTGGGTTCGTACGCGTAATGCACAAATCGATCGATGGATCGATTAGTTTTTTTCTAGTGAAAAAAAAGATGGATCGATTAGGTTTGCGTACGTGACTACGTGAAGAGATTCTCTTTTTTTTTCATAGACAAAAACTACGTGAGGAGATGGTGGATGCGCAAGCGAACCGTCGTGCGTGCGTGTACTGCTGCGTTGGGCCAGTCCGGAGGCGTCGGAGTGGCTGGAACGGGCTGACCCTGATGCACAGCTCTTGGGCCACCCTGATGCACTCGGCCTTTTTAACTAATAGGCACTGCTAGGGAATTTTTTCACCCGTATTCCTGTGCATACGGGTCAGCCCAATGGGCTCCGCCCCTGTGAACGACTGCTGAGGCGAGTGTTCCAGAGGTTGACCACCTCCAGGCTATCAGTCTCGACCACCACATGCGTAAACCCTCTGAGATTTGCAAAAATTACTCTATCCCGAACTGCAAGGGCCTCCGCTATCATGGGGTCAGTAACTCCAGGGTGTGGTTTACACCAAGCACCTAACAGGGCTGTGGATGATCTTGCAACACCACCAGCTCCACTTTTGCCTTCGTCATGAACGACTGCTGCATCGGTGTTTATCTTAACTTGATCTGATTCTGGAGGCCACCACCCATGCCCTGGCAAAACTTTTGTGTGTTGTACGGGAATATCAAGTAGGGCCAGAGCTTCTCGAGTAAGTCTCATCGAGTTGGCCGGGACGAGTTTATCCCCATCATGCATCCATCTATTCCGGGAAGTCCAAATAGACCACATCACAGTGATTATTGTTGCTCGGTCTCTCTGTGAGAACATTGGTTCACATAAAATATCAGCTGCCCAAGTTGTGGGATGGAGGCGCGGTAGTTTGACATCCAGTAGCTTGCGCGCTTCGTCCCAAAAACCCCGAGCATGTGAACATGATATGAGTGCATGTTGTAGATCTTCTTCATGTGATTGACAAAGCTTGCATGTACTGATTACTCGGATATGTCGATACTTTAGTGTGCGTTCATCTGGCAGTATACCTCGAAGTACCCTCCACCACAACACGCGCACTTTAGGTACCACCTTGGGAGACGAGAGAGCTTTCCACAACTGATGTTTATCAACTGAAGCTTCTGTAACCGGCCCTTCTTCTCGAGCTTGATGCTCTTTCTGAATCACGAGAGCTCGGTACGCTGACTTAACAGTGTAGTTACCTGTCCTCTCATGTGCCCATGCCATTGTATCTGCACCCCCTCCGCGCCGTAGAGGAATATTCAGTATAGCCTCTGCATCCGGTGCGATAAAGTTCTGCCGAACAAGATCCTGTTTCCAGGACCAGTTATCTACATCAATCAGGTCACTGACTAGTGAGATAGTAGGCGCCATTGGTGTCAACAATGGTGTCCTTGTAGGAGTTGTAGGAACCCACTTGTCAGTCCATGAATTGATAGAAGTACCATCACCGACCCGCAGCACAATACCCGCAAGCAAGGCCTCACGACCTGCAATGGTGGCCCGCCAAATTACTGACGCGGCCTTGGGTACCGTAGCTTGCAAGAAGTCAGATTCTGGGAAGTACCTGCCCTTCATGACTCTTGCACAAAGAGATGTAGGGTTTGTCATTAGACGCCACCCATGTTTGCCAAGAAGAGCGAGGTTAAACATATGTAGATCACAGAAGCCCATGCCTCCTTGACATTTAGGTTTCATGAGCTCCTGTAACACCCCGGATGTAATTTACCTTATTTGTATTCCAACTCTTGCCGTTTCCGGCACTAAATTATTTTATTTCCTCGGTGTCGGGTTTTTGTCTCCGTGTGTTTTGTCTTTGTCATGCATCTCATATCATGTCATCATGTGCATTGCATTTGCATACGTGTTCGTCTCATGCATTCGAGCATTTTGCCCGTTGTCTGTTTTGCATTCCGGCGCTCCTATGTCCTCCGGTGTCCCTTTCTACCTCTTTTCGTGTGTGGGTGTTAAACGTTTTCGGATTGGCCCGAGACTTGTCATGCGGCCTTGGTTTACTACCGATAGACCGCCTGTCAAGTTTCGTACCATTTGGACTTTGTTTGATACTCCAACGGTTAACTGAGGGACCGAAAAGGCCTCGTGTGTGTTGCAGCCCAACACCCCTCCCAATGTTGGGGAACGTAGCAGAAATTCAAAATTTTCCTACGTGTGACCAAGATCTATCTATGGAGAAACCAGCAACGAGGGGAAGGAGAGTGCATCTACATACCCTTGTAGATCGCTAAGCGGAAGCGTTCAAGAGAACGGGTTGAAGGAGTCGTACTCGTCGTGATCCAAATCACCGGAGATCCTAGTGCCGAACGGACGGCACCTCCGCGTTCAACACACGTACAGCCCGGTGACGTCTCCCACGCCTTGATCCAGCAAGGAGAGAGGGAGAGGTTGAGGAAGACTCCATCCAGCAGCAGCACAACGGCGTGGTGGTGATGGAGGAGCATGGCAATCCTGCAGGGCTTCGCCAAGCACCGCGAGAGAGGAGGAGTAGGGAGAGAGGTAGGGCTGCACCAAGAGGGAGAGGTTCTCATGTGTATGACAGCCCAAAACCTCAAGTATATATAGGGGGAAAGGGGGGGCTGCGCCCCCTTTAGGGTTTCCCACCCCAAGGGGTGCGGCCAGCCCTAGATGGGACTTGGGGGGGCGGCCAAGAGGGGGAGAGAGGGGAGGCGCGCCTGGGGTGGGCCTTAGGGCCCATCTGCCCTAGGGTTTGCCCTCTCCCCTCCTAGTTGCGCCTTGGGCAAGGGTGGGAGGCGCACCAGCCCACTCTGGGGCTGGTCCCTTTCCACTCTAGGCCCATGCAAGCCTCCGGGGCCGGTGGCCCCACTTGGTGGACCCCCGGGACCCTCCCGGTGGTCCCGGTACGTTACCGATAAAACCCGAAACTTATCCGGTGACCAAAACAGGACTTCCCATATATAAATCTTTACCTCTGGACCATTCCGGAACTCCTCGTGACGTTCGGGATCTCATCCGGGACTCCGAACAACATTTGGTAACCACATACAAGCTTCCTTTATAACCCTAGCGTCATCGAACCTTAAGTGTGTAGACCCTACGGGTTCGGGAACCATGCAGACATGACCGAGACGTTCTCTGGTCAATAACCAACAGCGGGATCTGGATACCCATGTTGGCTCCCACATGTTCCACGATGATCTCATCGGATGAACCACGATGTCAAGGACTCAATCAATCCCGTATACAATTCCCTTTGTCTAGCGGTATTGTACTTGCCCGAGATTCGATCGTCGGTATACCGATACCTTGTTCAATCTCGTTACCGGCAAGTCTCTTTACTCGTTCCGTAACACATCATCCCGTGATCAACTCCTTGATCACATTGTGCACATTATGATGATGTCCTACCAAGTGGGCCCAGAGATACCTCTCCATTTACACGGAGTGACAAATCCCAGTCTCGATTCGTGCCAACCCAACAGACACTTTCGGAGATACCTGTAATGCACCTTTATAGCCACCCAGTTACGTTGTGACGTTTGGTACACCCAAAGCATTCCTACGGTATCCGGGAGTTGCACAATCTCATGGTCTAAGGAAAAGATACTTGACATTAGAAAAGCTTTAGCATACGAACTACACGATCTGTGCTAGGCTTAGGATTGGGTCTTGTCCATCACATCATTCTCCTAATGATGTGATCCCGTTATCAATGACAGCCAATGTCCATCGTCAGGAAACCGTAACCATCTATTGATCAACGAGCTAGTCAACTAGAGGCTTACTAGGGACATGGTGTTGTCTATGTACCCACACATGTATCTGAGTTTCCTATCAATACAATTATAGCATGGATAATAAACGATTATCATGAACAAGGAAATATAATAATAACTAATTTATTATTGCCTCTAGGGCATATTTCCAACAGTCTCCCACTTGCACTAGAGTCAATAATCCAGTTCACATCGCTATGTGATTAACACTCATAGGTCACATCGCCATGTAACCAACATCCAAAGAGTTTACTAGAGTCAATAATCTAGTTCACATCACTATGTGATTAACACTCAATGAGTTCTGGGTTTGATCATGTTGCTTGTGAGAGAGGTTTTAGTCAACGGGTCTGAACCTTTCAGATCCATGTGTGCTTTACAAATCTTTATGTCATCTCCTAGATGCAGCTACCACGCTCTATTTGGAGCTATTCCAAATAACTGTTCTACTTGGAGCTATTCTAAATTGTTGCTCCATTATACGTATCCGGTATCTCTACTCAGAGCTATCCGGATAGGTGTTAAGCTTGCATCGTCGTAACTCTTTACGTCGAACTCTTTATCACCTCCATAACCGAGAAAATTCCTTAGTCCACTAGTTACTAAGGATAACTTTGACCGCTGTACTGTGATCCATTCTTGGATCACTCTTGTACCCCTTGACTGACTCATGGCAAGGCACACTTCCGGTGCGGTACACAGCATAGCATACTATAGAGCCTACGTCTGAAGTATAGGGGACGACCTTCGTCCTTTCTCTCTATTCTGCCGTGGTCAAGCTTTTAAGTCTTAACTTCATACCTTACATCTCAGGCAAGAACTCCTTCTTTGACTGATCCATCTTGAACACCTTCAAGATCATGTCAAGGTACGTGCTCATTTGAAAGTACTATTAAGCATTTTGATATATCTTATAGATCTTGATGCTTATTGTTCAAGTAGCCTAATCCAGGTTTTCCATTGAAAAACACTTTCAAATAACCCTATATGCTTTCTAGAAAATCTACGTCATCTCTGATCTATGATATGTCGACAACATATATTCATCAGAAATTCTATAGTGCTCCCACTCACTTCTTTGGAAATACAAGTTTCTCATGAACTTTGTATAAACCCAAAATCTTTGATCATTTCATCAAAGCGCACATTCCAACTCCGAGATGCTTACTCCAGTCCTTAGAAGGATTGCTGGAGCTAGCATACCTTTTAGCATCCTTAGGATCGATAAAACCTTTCTGATTGTATCACATACAACCTTTCCTTACGAAAGTTGGTAAGGAAACTCGTTTTGACATCCATCTGCCAGATTTCATAAATGCAGCTAATGCTAACATGAATCCGATGGACTTAAGCATTGCTACGGATGAGAAAATCTCATCGTAGTCAACTCCTTGAACTTGTGAAAAAAAAACTCTTCGCCACAAGTCGAGCTTCATAGACAGTGACATTACCGTCCACGTCCGTCTTCTTCTTAAAGATCCATTTATCTTAATGGCTTGCCGATCATTGGGCAAGTCCACCAAAGTCCATGCTTTGTTCTGATACATGGATCCTATCTCGGATTTCATGGTTTCTTAACCATTTGTCGAAATTTGGGCCCACCATCGCTTCTCCATAGCTCGTAGGTTCATTGTTGTCTAGCAACATGACCTTCAAGACAGGATTACTGTACCACTCTGAAGTAGTACGTATCCTTGTCACCCTACGAGGTTCGGCAGTGACTTGATCCGAAACTTCATGATCACTATCATAAGCTTCTACTTCAATTGGTGTAGGTGCCACATGAACAACTTCCTGTGCCCTGATACACACTGGTTGAAGTGATGGTTCAATAACCATATCAAGTCTCCACCATCCTCCCACTCAATTCTTTCGAGAGAAACTTTTCCTCGAGAAAGGACCCGATTCAAGAAACAATCCCTTTTGCTTCCGGATCTGAGACAGGAGGTATACCCAACTGTTTTGGGTGTCCTATGAAGATGCATTTTATCCGCGTTGGGTTCGAGCTTATCAACCTGAAACTTTTTCACATAAGCGTCGCAGCCCCAAACCTTTAAGAAACGACAACTTAGGTTTCTCTAAACCATAATTCATACGGTGTCATCTCAACGGAATTACGTGGTGCCCTATTTAAAGTGAATGTGGTTGTCTCTAATGCCTAACCCATGAACAATAGTGGTAATTCGATAAGAGACATCATGGTACCCACCATATCCAATAGGGTGCAACTATGATGTTCGGACACACCATCACACTATGGTGTTCCAGGCGGTATTAATTGCGAAACAATTTCCACAATGTCTTAATTGTGTGCCAAAACTCGTAACTCAGATATTCATCTCTATGATCATATCATAGACATTTTATCCTCTTGTCACAATGATCTTCTACTTCACTCTGAAATTACTTGAACCATTCAATAATTCAGACTTGTGTTTCATCAAGTAAATATTCTCAACATCTACTCGAATCATCTGTGAAGTAAGAACATAACGATATTCACTGCATGCCTCAGCACTCATTGGACTGCACACATCAAAATGTGTTACTTCCAACAAGTTGCTATCTTGTTCCATCTTACTGAAAACGAGGCTTTTCAGTCATCTTGCCCATGTCGTATGATTTGCATATCTCAAGTGATTCAAAATCAAGTGAGTCCAAACGATCCATCTGCATGGAGTTTCTTCATGCGTATACACCAATAGACATGGTTCGCATGTCTCAAACTTTTCAAAAAACGAGTGAGTCCAAAGATCCATCAACATGGAGCTTCTTCATGCGTTTTATACCATTATGACTTACATGGCAGTGCCACAAGTAAGTGGTACTATCATTACTATCTTATATCTTTTGGCATGAAAATGTGTATCGCTACGATCGAGATTCAATAAACCATTCCTTTAGGTGCAAGACCATTGAAGGTATTATTCAAATAAATAGAGTAACCATTATTCTCTTTAAATGAATAACCGTATTGCGATAGACATAATCCAATTATGTCTATGTTCAACGCAAACACCAACTGACAATTATTCAGGTTTAACACTAATCTTGATGGTAGAGGGAGCGTGCGATGTTTGATCACATCAAACTTGGAAACACTTCCAACACTTATCGTCAGCTCACCTTCAGCTAGTCTCCGTTTATTCCGTAGCTTTTATTTCGAGTTACTAACACTTAGCAACCGAACCGGTATCTTAATACCCTGGTGCTACTAGGAGTACTAGTAAAGTAGACATTAACATAATGTATATCCAATATACTTCTATCGACTTTGCCAGCCTTCTTATCTACCAAGTATCTAGGGTAATTCTGCTCCAGTGGTTGTTCCCCTTATCACAGAAGCACTTAGTCTCGGATTTGGGTTCAACCTCGGGTTTCTTCACTGGTGCAGCAGCTGATTTGCCGTTTCATGAAGTATCCCTTCTTGCCCTTGCCCTTCTTGAAACTAGTGGTTTCACCAACCATCAACAATTGATGCTCCTTCTTGATTTCTACTTTCGCGGTGTCAAACATCACGAATATCTCAAGGATCATCATATCTATCCCTGATTTGTTATAGTTCATCACAAAGCTCTAGCAGCTTGGTGGTAATGACTTTGGAGAAACATCACTATCTGGAAGATCAACTCCCACTCGATTCAAGTGATTATTGCACTCAGATAATCTGAGCACAAGCTCAACAATTGAGCTTTTCTCCCTTAGTTTGCAGGTTAAGAAAATCGTCGGAGGTCTTATACCTCTTGACGTGGGCACGAGCCTAAAATCCCAATTTCAGCCCTCGAAAACATCTCATATGTTCCGCGACGTTTCGAAAAACGTCTTTGGTGCCTCAACTCTAAACTGTTTAACTGAACTATCACGTAGTTATCAAAACATGTATGTCCGATGTTCGCAACATCCACAAACGATGTTTGGGGTTCGGCACACTGAGCAGTGCATTAAGGACATAAGCTTTCTACTGTCCGCATAATTGCTACTTTCAACTTTCAACTATATTTTCTCTAGGAACATATCTAAAAGTGGAACTAAAGCGCGAGTTTACGACATAATTTGCAAAGATCTTTTGACTATGTTCAGGATAATTAAGTTCATCTTATGAACTCCCACTCAGATAGACATCCCTCTGGTCATCTAAGTGATTAATGATCCGAGTCAACTAGGCCGTGTCCGATCATCACGTGAGACGGACTAGTCATCATCGGTGAACATCTTCATGTTGATCGTATCTACTATACGACTCATGCTCGACCTTTCGGTCTCCGTATTCCGAGGCCATGTCTGTACATACTAGGCTCGTCAAGTTAACCCTAAGTGTATTGCATGTGTAAATCTATCTTACACCCGTTGTATGTGAACGTAAGGATCTATCACACCCGATCATCACGTGGTGCTTCGAAACGACGAACTGTAGCAACGGTGCACAGTTAGGGGAGAACACTTCTTGAAATTGTTGTAAGGGATCATCTTATTTACTACCGTCGTTCTAAGTAAACAAGATGCATAAACATGATAAACATCACATGCAATCAAATAGTGACATGATATGGCCAATATCATTTTGCTCCTTTTGATCTCCATCTTCGGGGCTCCATGATCATCATCGTCACCGGCATGACACCATGATCTCCATCATCATGATCTCCATCATCGTGTCTCCATGAAGTCGTCTCGCCAACTTATTACTTCTACTACTATGGCTACCGGTTAGCAATAAAGTAAAGTAATTACATGGCGTTGTTCAATGACACGCAGGTCATACAATAAATTAAGACAACTCCTATGGCTCCTGCCGGTTGTCATACTCATCGACATGCAAGTCGTGATTCCTATTACAAGAACATGATCAATCTCATACATCACATATCATTCATCACATTCTTCTTGGCCATATCACATCACATAGCATACCCTGCAAAAACAAGTTAGACGTCCTCTAATTGTTGTTGCATGTTTTACGTGGCTGCTATGGGTTTCTAGCAAGAACATTTCTTACCTACGCAAAACCACAACGTGATATGCCAATTGCTATTTACCCTTCATAAGGACCCTTTTCATCGAATCCGTTCTGACTAAAGTGGGAGAGACTGGCACCCGCTAGCCACCTTATGCACCAAGTGCATGTCAATCGGTGGAACCTGTCTCACGTAAGAGTACGTGTAAGGTCGGTCCGGGCCGCTTCATCCCACAATACCGTCGAAACAAGATTGGACTAGTAACGGTAAGCATATTGAACAAAATCAACGCCCACAACTACTTTGTGTTCTACTCGTGCAAAGAATCTACGCAATAGACCTAGCTCATGATGCCACTGTTGGGGAACGTAGCAGAAATTCAAAATTTTCCTACGTGTCACCAAGATCTATCTATGGAGAAACCAGCAACGAGGGGAAGGAGAGTGCATCTACATACCCTTGTAGATCGCTAAGCGGAAGCGTTCAAGAGAACGGGTTGAAGGAGTCGTACTCGTCGTGATCCAAATCACCGGAGATCCTAGTGCCGAACGGACGGCACCTCCGCGTTCAACACACGTACAGCCCGGTGACGTCTCCCACGCCTTGATCCAGCAAGGAGAGAGGGAGAGGTTGAGGAAGACTCCATCCAGCAGTAGCACAACGGCGTGGTGGTGATGGAGGAGCGTGGCAATCCTGCAGGGCTTCGCCAAGCACCGCGAGAGAGGAGGAGTAGGGAGAGAGGTAGGGCTGCACCAAGAGGGAGAGGTTCTCATGTGTATGACAGCCCAAAACCTCAAGTATATATAGGGGGAAAGGGGGGGCTGCGCCCCCTTTAGGGTTTCCCACCCCAAGGGGTGCGGCCAGCCCTAGATGGGACTTGGGGGGCGGCCAAGAGGGGGAGAGAGGGGAGGCGCGCCTGGGTGGGCCTTAGGGCCCATCTGCCCTAGGGTTTGCCCTCTCCCCTCCTAGTTGCGCCTTGGGCAAGGGTGGGAGGCGCACCAGCCCACTCTGGGGCTGGTCCCTTTCCACTCTAGGCCCATGCAAGCCTCCGGGGCCGGTGGCCCCACTTGGTGGACCCCCGGGACCCTCCCGGTGGTCCCGGTACGTTACCGATAAAACCCGAAACTTATCCGGTGACCAAAACAGGACTTCCCATATATAAATCTTTACCTCTGGACCATTCCGGAACTCCTCGTGACGTCCGGGATCTCATCCGGGACTCCGAACAACATTTGGTAACCACATACAAGCTTCCTTTATAACCCTAGCGTCATCGAACCTTAAGTGTGTAGACCCTACGGGTTCGGGAACCATGCAGACATGACCGAGACGTTCTCTGGTCAATAACCAACAGCGGGATCTGGATACCCATGTTGGCTCCCACATGTTCCACGATGATCTCATCGGATGAACCACGATGTCAAGGACTCAATCAATCCCGTATACAATTCCCTTTGTCTAGCGGTATTGTACTTGCCCGAGATTCGATCGTCGGTATACCGATACCTTGTTCAATCTCGTTACCGGCAAGTCTCTTTACTCGTTCCGTAACACATCATCCCGTGATCAACTCCTTGATCACATTGTGCACATTATGATGATGTCCTACCAAGTGGGCCCAGAGATACCTCTCCATTTACACGGAGTGACAAATCCCAGTCTCGATTCGTGCCAACCCAACAGACACTTTCGGAGATACCTGTAATGCACCTTTATAGCCACCCAGTTACGTTGTGACGTTTGGTACACCCAAAGCATTCCTACGGTATCCGGGAGTTGCACAATCTCATGGTCTAAGGAAAATATACTTGACATTAGAAAAGCTTTAGCATAGGAACTACACGATCTGTGCTAGGCTTAGGATTGGGTCTTGTCCATCACATCATTCTCCTAATGATGTGATCCCGTTATCAATGACATCCAATGTCCATGGTCAGGAAACTGTAACCATCTATTGATCAACGAGCTAGTCAACTAGAGGCTTACTAGGGACATGGTGTTGTCTATGTACCCACACATGTATCTGAGTTTCCTATCAATACAATTATAGCATGGATAATAAACGATTATCATGAACAAGGAAATATAATAATAACTAATTTATTATTGCCTCTAGGGCATATTTCCAACACCCAAGTGGCCAAAAACCCACCAAAAACCCCTCCATCATCTAGAGCGTTCGATCACGATCGCGTGGCCGCAAACCATGCTCAATTTGGAGTCTCCTAGCTCCCTCTAACTCTATAAATAGACCCCCCCCCCACGAAAATCACGGGTCTCTACCACCCCTAACCCTAGT
Organism: Triticum dicoccoides; assembly: GCF_002162155.2. NCBI lineage: Eukaryota > Viridiplantae > Streptophyta > Magnoliopsida > Poales > Poaceae > Triticum > Triticum dicoccoides. The sequence goes on along the minus strand of NC_041382.1, from coordinate 720,748,871 downwards.
CCAAATCCCCTCTCCTCCGCCGGACAATGTCCGCCGCGCCGGACACCGCAGCCGCCGCCGCACCGCGCCAATAGGGCGCTGCCACGTGGCTCCCCGCCACCTGCCGCCGCCGAGGCCCGCGCGGCCCAGCGCCGGCCCCCGAGCCCGTTCCCCACGCCGCCGCCCTTCGCCTCGTCTTCTCCGCCTGGGGAGCCGACGCCCGACCCCGCTCCTCGCCGCGCCACCTCTCCCTCCGCCGCGCCGGCCGGAGTTGCTCACCGGTCGAGGCGCCTCGCCGCGCCACCGCCGGCCACCACCGCGGCGCCCCTCGCCGGCGACGCCCGAGGCCTCCCCGTCCTTCTCCCGACCCCGGCGAGCTCCTTCTCGGCAAGTCCGGCGACGTTCCGCGACGAACTCCGGCAGCTACATTGTTCTTTGTCGATCCTCGGCTTCCGTGCATGATCTGGATCTCAGATCCAAAATCTCGGGTTGATTTTTTCGTCCCAAACTCTAACATTTTTGCATTCTTTGACATGCCATAACTTCCTCATGGTAGCTCTGATTCGTGCGCGGAGCATATCAAAATGTTCGTCTCGACGAGTTCATCATTTCATCTCATTGCATCATTTTCATTTGAGCTCATCTTAATACCCGAAATGTTGTTGGAAGAGGGCTATGTGATGATTATGTCAGATCTGTTTCAGCAAATGGCCTTTTGTCATATTTGCCATGATTAATGTATGCATGCTATGATCCTGAGCTCTACATGTGTTCTGTAGAATGCCATGCCATCTTTACAGGGGTGTATGTCATGTATTTTTGTGATCTATTTGGTGACTAGCACAAGCATGCAAAGTAGCTTACTCAATGATGCTGATTTCAGGGACTTAGAATTTCACTAAGTCCTTGCCCTGTCATTATTTTTATGCCATATATTCATGTTGTTTCCTAGTGATCCGTGCCTCTTTTGAGTATGATCAGTAAGGATGTTTTGTTGATAATGTTTTGCTATATCCATCCATGTCTTTGTTTGCATTTATGGAGCACCCTAGCTTGAGTCAATCGAGCTCTACTTTTGCTATAAAATGTTCCTGGCAGATTGTTAACATGTTTAGCAATTTTGCCGAGCTTGTTGAAGTTGATCCGTGCATGCTATGATGTTGTTCTTGCCATGTATAGCTTTTATTCCATGTCTATTTGCTGGGTGTATGCTTAGTTTGTCATGTAATGCCTCGTACTGAGTGCATCGAGCTCGTAAACATGCCTACTTGTTATCAGTTTTGCCATGCTCCAGTTTTTCACCAAGTCTGAATCTGTTTATGTTTTTGCTATGTTCACATGCTTGCAATTGTATTTTCTGATCCCTTTTGACTCATGGTCACTAAGGGGCTTTTGTTATATGCTTTGAGTATCTTCATGCTTTGCTTTTCTTTGCCCTTATATGTTCCTGTAGCATGTAGTTTTCATGCTCTAAACATTGCTTCCTGATGATAAATTCCTGATATGTTGTTAATTTTACTAAGTCTGAAACCTGTTATCTTTTGCACTTTTGCCATGCTTGTTTGAGCTTGCTATTGAGTGAATTAGCCGTAGCTCAGTGTTCATCTTTTATCAAGCATCATGAGTGGACCCCTGCCATGTATTTTGTTGTCATGTTGGAGTGTTGTAGCATGTTGTTCTTGATGCATTTAGATGGTCTCGTGCTGATTATCGCAGACCGGTGCCATATTTGTTTTGCTTGCCATTTCCAAACCGTGCATCCGATTCCGGTGATCTTTATATTGATTTCAACCGAAATCAACTTACCTTTCCAGTGGCACTCTTGGTTTTTTCAAAGTTGAGGCCAGGTTCATTCATTCCTTTCCAAACCATGCATATGCATCGCATACCGCATCCCGCATATCATACCATGTTTGCATCTTGTTGCTTGAGCTTTACACGTGGTTGATTGTGTTCCCTTTTGCTTGTTGTCTTTCTTTGGATAGAGCCCTTAGACGAGTACGTGAACGAGGAGCCCGTTGAGTACACTTACGAGGATTAAGGCAACTCTGAGAACTTTGCACGCATGCAAGATGACCATACCCTCGAAATCACTTCTATCTTTGCTTGCTAGATGCTCGCTCTTTTGCTATGCCTATGCTACGATACCTACCACTTGCTTATCATGCCTCCCAAATTGCCATGTCAAACCCCTAACCCACCATGTCCTAGCAAACCGTTGTTTGGCTATGTTACCGCTTTGCTCAGCCCCTCTTATAGCGTTGCTAGTTGCAAGTGAAGATTGGAGACCGTTCCTTGTTGGAACATTGTTTATTGTTGGGATATCACAATATTATCTGGTTTATCTTAATGCACCTATATACTTGGTAAAGGGTGGAAGGCTCGGCCTTATGCCTGGTGTTTTGTTCCACTCTTGTCGCCCTAGTTTCTGTCATATCGGTGTTATGTTCCCAGATTTTGCGTTCCTTACACGGTTGGGTTATAATGGGAACCCCTTGACAGTTCGCCTTGAATAAAACTCTTCCAGCAATGCCCAACATTGGTTTTACCATTCGCCACCTAGCCTTTTTCCCTTGGGTTTCGCGGACTCAAGGGTCATCTTTATTTTAACCCCCCCCCCCCCGGGCCAGTGCTTCTCTAAGTGTTGGTCCAACTGAGCGATGTCCGGGGCTACCAGGGGTAACTCTGGGCTGGCCTACCCAACGTCTTGCTCATCCAGTGTGCCCTGAGAACGAGATATGTGCAGCTCCTATCGGGATTTGTCAGCACATCTGGGTGGTGTTGTTGGTTTTGTTTTACCATTGTCGAGGATGTCTTGTAACCGGGATGCCGAGTCTGATCGGATTGTCTTGGGAGAAGAATATCCTTCGTTGACTGTGAGAGCTTGTGATGGGCTAAGTTGGGACTCCCCTGCAGGGATTTGAACTTTCGAAAGCCGTGCCCGTGGTTATGGGCAGATGGGAATTTGTTAATGTCCGGTTGTAGATAACATGAAACTTAACTTAATTAAAATGCACCAACCGCGTGTGTAACCGTGATGGTCTCTTCTCGGCGGAGTCCGGGAAGTGAACACGATGTTGGAGTAATGCTTGACGTAGGTTGTTATAGGATCACTTCTTGATCATAGTTGTTCGACCGTGCCTTTCCTTCTCTTCTCGCTCTCTTTTGCAAATATGTTAGCCACCATATATGCTAGTCGCTTGCTGCAGCTCCACATCATACCTTTACCTTACCTATAAGCTTAAATAGTCTTGATCTCGAGGGTGTGAGATTGCTGAGTCCCCGTGACTCACAGATTACTTCCAAAACCAGATGCAGGGACCGATGATGCCGCTCCAGATGATATGACCGAGCTCAAATGGGAGTTCGATGAAGACTCTCGTCCTTACTATGTGTCCTTCCAAGATGATCAGTAGTGGTGCCCAGTTGGGGCGATCGGGGTCTTTGTCGCATTTGGGGGTTGATCTTTATTTTGGTTCCGTAGTCGGACCTTGAGTGTATTGGATGAATGTAATGACTTATTTATGTATTTGTGTGACGTGGTGAGTGTAAGCCAACTATGTACCTTTTCCCTTTATTTATGTACATGGGTTGTTTGCGAAGATTACCTCACTTGCGACATTGCTTTCAATGCGGTTATGCCTCTAAGTCGTGCTTCAACACGTGGGATATATAGCCGCATCGAGGGCGTTACAAGTTGGTAATCAGAGCCTTCCCCGACCTTAGGAGCCCCCTGCTTGATCGAATCGTTGGCGTTGTTGAGTCTAGAAAAATGTTTTGAGTCATTTAGGATTATATATATCGAAGAGTTAGGAATTCTTTTTTACTCCTCAGTCCCTTGGTCGCTCTGGTGAGGCATCCTGACATAGAGTTTTGACTCTTCTCTTCTCAAATTTCACTAAAAAAATTTAGGATCACACAGGTATCTTGGAATCTTTCCGATGGTTTTGTGACGAGAACATTGTTCTTGGTGCCTCCTGTCATTTAGGGGTTGTGGCAGTGTCCCGAGGAGTTGAGCTCCGAGGTGTTGTCATCACAATTTTATTGTTGAGATTCTGGAATACCTGAGTTTCGCCGACATCGAAAATCTCTTTTATGTAGTTGTTGGTGAGATAACCTCGACGCCACCCAGTACTGGGGCGGGAGTTCGGGAGTATTGCCATAACTCGTATAACGGATGCTTTTCGAAGGTTGAGGTAAATGATTTCCGAAGGTTTCTTGGTTATGTGTTGAAGGATGGATACAGGTGGATGTAGGATTTGCTAGCTTTGGGTGAGATATTATGCTTCCCCTGTATCCCCAACACCTGATTGCATAACCAGAAAGGTTCGGGAGTTTCATAGGTGGGAATTCTTGTAGCTCTAGTTCTTCTTCCGCGGATATTTGGTTTGTGATTGGGTAATCCTCACCAAGTATTTTTTTCTTGTCCGTACCTTGTTGTTTTATTCTTCTACCTCTATCTAAGTGGCTTCTCAATTTATGGAAATGTGACCATTTCAATTGGAATGCATTCGTTCATTTTGTTCGGATGTTAAGACTTTATGTTGCAATTTCTATCCGTTGGATTCAGCTTCAATATATGTCTGTCAAGATGCTAATGGATGTCACCTCTTCAGGATGGCTCCTGCTAAGGGTCAAAATCAGAATCAGGATCCGCCACCACCACCTCCACCTCCAGAGGCATGGCAAGCTGTGATGGCCGCTACCAATGCAAACACGCAGCTGATCATGCAAATTATGCAAGAGCGCAACCAAGGGAATCATGGACATGGCAACAATCAGAATCAGTTTGCTACACTCAACCAGTTCCTCGCTAATCAGCCAAAGACCTTCAACAACTATGTCGAGGCCTCAGACGCCGATGATTGGCTCGTGGATATATGCAAGCATTTCGAGTGCAGTAACATCAGGCCTGAGGACTTTGTCAAGTTTGCCTCCTTCCAACTCAAAGACCAAGCTGCAGAATGGTTTCAGCAGTACAAAGATTCCAGAGGAGGCCGTGCGATTACCTGGGATGAATTCCGTCAAGACTTCAGAGCTCATCACATTCCTCAGAGTGTTGTTGAAAGCAAGCGTGAGGAATTCCGCAACCTGAAGCAAGGCAGCTTGTTTGTTTACCAGTATAACATTCTGTTCCAGAGGCTTGCTCGTTTCGCCAAGCAGGACGTCCCTGGCAAGAAGAGCATGATTTACCAGTTCAGGGGTGGCCTCAGAGAAGATCTTCAACTAGCTCTCGTCCTCTTTGAGCCCAAGAAGTATGATGAGTTCTACAATATGGCAATGAAGCAAGAGACTGCTGAACTCAAGTGCGATGCTTCCAATAAGCGAGTCATAGATGCAACTCCTTCTTCCTCAACCCAAGTGGCTTCTAAGCAGCAAAAGTATTGGCTGCCTCCTCCTCCGTTTCGTCGGCCTTATCAGCAGAAGGGCAAAGATAGCAATGGATCTTCCCACCCACCCAACCCTGGCTTTCAGAACAAGACTTCGTCTCAAGCTCCAAGATCAAGTGCTCCGTATCACCGTCCGCTCTCGGAGGTCACGTGCAACAAGTGTCAGCAGAAGGGTCACTATGCCAACAAATGCTTCAATCAGATGCATCTCCCTCCTCCTCCTGTGAGATCTGCCAGCACCGCAGTGGTCAAGCATAAACCCAAGTCTGCTAAGATCAACATGATGAATGCAGCTCAGGCAGAGGACTTGTCAGATGTCATCATGGGTAACCTTCCAGTTAATGATATTCCTGCAAGAGTTCTTTTTGATACTGGGGCATCTTTGTCATTTTTATCGAAGCCTTTTGCATCCATGCATGGTGTGCATACTATTGATTTGCCTAAGCCGATAGCGGTTTCTTCTCCGGGTTTGTTCATGAACACCAAAGTGATGGCTCTGGGTGTTACTATCACGTTGGGTGACTACAAGTTTCTTTCTTCTCCAATGGTCCTTGGTAACTCGGATATTGATCTTATTCTCGGAATGGACTGGCTTTCTAAGAACAAGGCTCAGCTTGATTGTGCTGCCAGGCAGATTCAATTGACTCATTCGTCTGAGGATGTTATCGTCTTTGCCACTCGGGATGATACCATTCGACTGTTTTCTCTCAATGAGAAGGGCGAGCTGGATGCCATCTCTCAAATTCCAGTCGTTTGCAAATATCAAGACGTCTTTCCAGAAGAGCTTCCAGGAATGCCTCCGCACCGGCCAGTTGAATTCGTCATCGATCTTGAGCCTGGCACGGAACCTGTTTGCAAATGTCCTTACAAGCTTGGACCTGAAGAGTTGAAGGAGCTGAAGAAACAACTCGATATTCAAGAGTGAATGGGTCTCATCCGACCTAGTTCTTCTCCATGGGGTTGTGGTGTTCTTTTTGTCAATAAAAAGGATGGAACGGACCGACTTTGTGTCGACTACCGTCCATTGAACAAGAAGACTATAAAGAACAAGTACCCACTTCCCAACATCAACGAGCTGTTTGAACAACTCAAAGGTGCTCAAGTTTTCTCCAAGCTTGATCTCTGTATGGGCTATCATCAGATTCGCATTCATGAGCAAGATATTCCCAAGACAACATTCAGAACAATCTATGGTTCATATGAATACGCTGTCATGTCTTTCAGCCTCGTCAATGCTCCTCTGACATTCTCTCGCATGATGAATTTCATCTTCAACACCTACACAAATGACTTTGTCTTGGTCTACCTCGATGACATTTTGGTCTTTTCCAAGAACAAGGAAGATCATGCCAAGCACTTGCGTTTGGTGCTGGATAAGCTCTGAGAACATCAGTTCTATGCCAAGTTTTCAAAGTGCGAGTTTTGGCTCGATGAGGTTCTCTACCTTGGGCATATCATCTCTGCCAAAGGCATAGCGGTTAATCCTGAGAAGGTGTCTGCAATTGTGAATTGGGAACCACCTCAGAACGTGAAGCAACTCCGCAGCTTCCTTGGGCTCGCAAGCTATTGTCGAAGGTTCGTCGAGAAATTCTCAAAGATCGTGAAGCCTCTTTCCAACCTTCTCCATAAGCACGTTAAGTACGTCTGGTCTCCTGAATGTGACATCGCTTTCAACACCCTGAAAGAGAAGTTAGTCACTGCTCTAGTTCTGACTCCTCCTGATGAATCCAAACCGTTTGAGGTCTTCTGTGATGCTTCTCTTCAAGGTCTTGGTGCAGTGTTGATGCAAGAGAAGAAAGTTGTGGCTTATACCTCTCGCCAGTTGAAGCCCAACGAAAAGAACTACCCCACTCACGACCTCGAGTTGGCGGAAGTTGTGCATGCTCTTTTAACTTGGAGACATCTCTTATTGGGAAGAAAAGTGGACATCTTCACTGACCACAAGAGTCTCAAGTACATCTTCACTCAGCCAAACCTCAACCTCAGGCAGACTCGTTGGGTCAAAATGATTCAAGAGTATAATCCGAGTATCGAATTTACTCCAGGCAAGGCCAATGTAATTGCTGACGCATTGAGCAGAAAGGCTTACTGCAACAGTCTGATTCTCAAGCCTTACCAACCCGAGCTTTATGAAGCTTTCTGCAAACTCAATCTGCAAGTTGTTCCTCAAGGATTTATCGCCAACCTCCAAGTCTCTCCTACTTTGGAAGACTAGATTCGCGAGGCTCAACTTCTTGATGCTATGGTGAAGAAGGTGAAGATTGGGATTGCCAAGAGTCAACCCAAGTACAAGTGCTATCGCCTTGATGACAAGGATACTCTATTCTTCGAGGATCGCATTGTTGTGCCTAAAGGTGACCTTCGTAAAGTCATTATGAATGAGGCTCACAATTCACTCCTCTCTATCTACTCTGGAAGTACAAAGATGTACCATGACCTCAAGCAGTCGTATTGGTGGACTCGAATGAAGCGTGAGATTGCTCAGCTCGTGAATGAATGTGATGTCTGCAGAAGAGTGAAGGCAGAACACCAACGACCAGCTGGTCTCCTCCAACCTCTTGCCATTCCAGAATGGAAGTTTGACCATATTGAGATGGACTTCGTGTAGGAGATATGCCCTAGAGGCAATAATAAATGATATTATTTATCTCCGAGTTCATAATTATGTTTATGTTCCATGCTATAACTGATATGGTTCTCGAGTCTGCAATAACCACGAGGCTCGGAGGAAGACTCATATGCACGTGTGGAATAATAAACGGTAAAATGTATTCCTAGTCTGGCCTCTAAGACTAGCTCAAGTGTTGCATGATGGTTCTGTTTTCCTGATCATGGGCATGTCTATGCCAGCAACCTTGAGGGCACAATGTTAAGAGAACATTTGTGTTGAATCGACCCAGATTGATGTTATGCTAAGAGATTCATTCGTCACAAGATAACACAGAGATGGTTAACGTTTGCATGATTCCTTAGACCATGAGAGTATCGAGTTTCTTCATGCTTGCTTCATGAACTTTGGGGTTTGTTAAACGTCATCCGTAAATGGGTGGCTATTACGGTGGCTTACGGGTTCATGGAAAAGTGTGTCAAGTAACTTGATAGCTCAAGATTGGGATTTGCTCCTCCGATGATGGAGATATATACTCGGGCCCTCTCGGTATTACGGTATCCATCATCGTCTGGCCAGACACAGTGTGATTTGATCACTAGGATGCCGGAACACGGAAACGAGAAAAGAGAACAAAACCAGTAACGAGGTAACTTGCATGGTGGAAAAATGGTTCGTCCACGGGGATGCAACAAATCTCACCTCGGGTGTTTGCGACATATCACGAAGCAACAGGAATAGCTCACTGCAACTGGAGGTTCACTCGAATATTTATTCGTGTGGGTATAGGGGTCAATATGGGTGTCCACGGCTCCGATGTTGATCATTGATCGGAAGGGGTTCCGGGTCATGTCTATACTTCACCGAACCTATAGGGTCACATGCTTAAGGGTCATCTATCTGCTGAATACTAGACAAGGAGTCTGAGAGAAAATCACCGAAAAAGTTTCGGACACCGGAAAATTTTTCGGACAGCGGAAAAGGTTCCGCAGAGAGAGGTCATCGGATGAGTTTCGATGAAACTGAAAAGTTGTTTCAGGGGATACCATTAAGTCAAATTGGTTTCGGCACATGCTTGATAATTCTTGGAGGGTGCCAGAATCATTCTGGAAGCTTTCTGGAATTTTCCGGGATAAAAACCGGATATGCTCCGAAGCTGCCGGAACCACTTCAGATGCTTTTCGTAGATGAAAATCACTAAACCGGAATTGTTTCGGAACGCGTTGAAAATCATTTTGGTGGGTACTGGAAATGTTCTTAGCCCACATAAATATTTTCAGTTCGAACGGACGCTGAAAAATGTCGTCGTGAATAGTGAAAATCAGCTTTATGGTTACTTTATGGAAAGCCACCTTTTGGGGCTTTGCTCCAAAAGATCTTGGGGATGACATGGATGGATAGGAGCCATTTTTGGGCCCCTCATGGGGGTGTGGCCGGCCACATGGGGTATCCCCCCTTGGGGACCCTCTTGTTCCTTGGTTTCACTCCTAGGTCCTTGTGGAAGGACTTCATTCATGTGCATTTTGGGTTTTTGTGTGAAACTACCCTACCCCTTGGGATTTCCTATAAATAGAGGTGGAGGGGAAGCCCTCCACGCTCACTCTTTCTCACATACAAGTGCCATGCATGATCTGGCTTCTCTCTCCCTCACAGTGAAACAGTTTCATAGAGCCGAAAGGCTGTCTGGGTTCCGGCAGGAACTAGTTCTGGACGGCGAAGCCCTGCCGGATAGATGACACCGTATCTGTGCAACTCTGTAGAGAGGTCGTAGTTTCGATCTTAGTGCCCGAGGGGCTGTTCGAGAATGCCTCTCGAAGGGCTGTCCGCAACACCGTCCGGGGGACTGTTCGACCGCCTCCCGGAGGGCTGTCTGAGGAGCAGATGAGGGTATACATCCTCGCGGTTGGGAGGTTGTAAATACTAGCTGCAGGGATCTGCACCGCCGATCGTCATCGACTCTACTTCCCGCTGCGCTACGAGTCGGTAACGAAACAGATCAAACCTTGTATGCAGTCTCCATAGTGGTCCTGGGCTGGTGCGTAGGTCGGAAATTTTTTGTTTTCTGTTGTGTTACCCAACACTTCGTGACTGGATTTCCAAAGTCCAAGCGTGGCAATGATGTTATCTTCGTTGTCATCGACAAGCTCATTAAAGTGGCTCATTTCCTTCCTATCAAAGAATCTATCACAGCAGCTCAATTGGCAGAGCTATATACCTCCCGGATTGTCTCTCTGCATGGCATTCCGCAGTTGATATCTTCAGATCGTGGCAGCATCTTCACCTCGAAGTTTTGGGATTCTTTTCAGAAGGCCATGGGCACCAACATTCGCTTCAGCACAGCTTTTCATCCTCAAACTAGTGGCCAAGTCGAGCGAGTAAATCAGATTCTTGAAGATATGCTCAGGGCTTGCGTCATCTCTTTCGGCATGAAGTGGGAAGATTGTCTTCCATATGCCGAGTTCTCCTACAACAATAGCTTTCAAGCGAGTTCGGGCAAGGCCCCATTCGAAATTCTCTAGGGCAGGAAGTGTCGTACTCCTCATAACTGGTCAGAGACTGGTGAACGTCAACTTCTTGGAAATGACTTGATCACAGAGGCAGAAGAGATGTGCAAAGTCATTCGTGATAATCTCAAAGCCACGCAATCGCGCTAGAAGAGCTACTATGATAGCAAGCATCGTGACTTGGCTTTCGAGATCGGCGACCATGTCTACCTCCGCGTCTCTCCAATGAAAGGTACTCGTCACTTCGGTATCAAAGGGAAGCTTGCCCCTAGATACATGGGTCCTTTCAAGACCGTCAGCAAAAGAGGCGATCTCACCTATCAACTTGAGCTTCCCTCCAACTTTGCAAACGTGCACGACATGTTTCATGTCTCTCAGCTCCGCAAGTGTTTCAAGACTCCTGACCGCACCGTCAACTTCGAAGACATTGATCTCCAAGAAGACTTGTCTTATCATGAGCTCCCCGTTGCTATCCTTGAAGAAACTGAGCGCAAGACTCGCAACAAGTCTATCAAATTCTTCAAAGTCAAGTGGTCACATCATTCCGACCGTGAAGCCACCTGGGAACGCGAGGATTACCTCTGTTCTGAGTATCCGGAGTTTTTTCAGTCCTAGATCTCGGGACAAGATCCTTTCATAGTGGTGGAGTGTTGTAACACCCCGGATGTAATTTACCTTATTTGTATTCCAACTCTTGTTGTTTCCGGCACTAAGTTATTTTATTTCCTCGGTGTTGAGTTTTTGTCTCCGTGTGTTTTGTCTTTGTCATGCATCTCATATCATGTCATCATGTGCATTGCATTTGCATACGTGTTTGTCTCATGCATTCGAGCATTTTCCCCGTTGTCCGTTTTGCATTCCGGCGCTCGTATGTCCTCCGGTGTCCCTTTCTACCTCTTTTCATGTGTGGGTGTTAAACGTTTTCGGATTGGACCAAGACTTGTCATGCGGCCTTGGTTTACTACTGGTAGAACGCCTGTCAAGTTTCGTACCATTTGGACTTTGTTTGATACTCCAACGGTTAACCGAGGGACCGAAAAGGCCTCGTGTGTGTTGCAGCCCAACACCCCTCCCAAGTGGCTCAAAACCCACCAAAAACCCCTCCATCACCTAGAGCGTTCGATCACGATCGCGTGGCCGCAAACCGTGCTCAATTTGGAGCCTCCTAGCTCCCTCTAACTCTATAAATAGACCCCCCCACAAAAATCCCGGGTCTCTACCACCCCTAACCCTAGTCCAAATCCCCTCTCCACCGCCGGACAATGTCCGCCGCGCCGGACACCGCAGCCGCCGCCGCACCGCGCCAATAGGGTGCTGCCACGCGGCTCCTCGCCACCCGCCGCCGCCGAGGCCCGCGCGGCCCAGCGCCGGCCCCCGAGCCCGTTCCCCACGCCGCCGCCCTTCGCCTCGTCTTCTCTGCCTGGGGAGCCGCCGCCCGACCCCGCTCCTCACCGCGCCACCTCTCCCTCCGCCGCGCCGCCACCCGCGCCGGCCGGAGTTGCTCACCGGCTGAGGCGCCTCGCCGCGCCACCACCGACCACCACCGCGGCACCCCTCGCCGGCGACGCCCGAGGCCTCCCCGTCCTTCTCCCGACCCCAACGAGCTCCTTCTTGGCAAGTCCGACGACATCCCGCGACGAACTCCGGTAGCTACATTGTTCTCTGTCGATCCTCGGCTTCCGTGCACGATCTAGATCTCAGATCCAAAATCTCGGGTTGATTTTTTCGTCCCAAACTCTAACATTTTTGCATTCTTTGACATGCCATAACTTTCTCATCGTAGCTCCGATTCGTGCATGGAGCATATCAAAATGTTCGTCTCGACGAGTACATCATTTCATCCCATTGCATCATTTTCATTTGAGCTCATCTTGATACCCGAAATGCTGTTAAAAGAGGGCTATGTGATGATTATGTCAGATCTGTTTCAGCAAATGGCCTTTTGTCATTTTTGCCATGATTAATGTGTGCATGCTATGATCCTGAGCTCTACATGTGTTTTGTAGAATGCCATGCCATCTTTACAGGGGTGTATGCCATGTATTTTTGTGATCTATGTGGTGACTAGCACAAGCATGCAAAGTAGCTTACTCAATGATGCTGATTTCAGGGACTTAGAATTTCACCAAGTCCTTACCCTGTCATTATTTTTATGCCATATGTTCATGTTGTTTCCTAGTGATCCGTACTCTTTTGAGTATGATCAGTAAGGATGTTTTTTTGATAATGTTTTGCTATATCCATCTATTTCTTTGTTTGCATTTATGGAGCACCCTAGCTTGAGTCAATCGAGCTCTACTTTTGCTATAAAATGTTCCTGGCAGATTGTTAACATGTTTAGCAATTTTGCCGAGCTTGTTGAAGTTGATCCATGCATGCTATGATGTTGTTCTTGCCATGTCTAGCTTTTATTCCATGTCTATTTGCTGGGTGTATGCTTAGTTTGTCATGCAATGCCTCGTACTGAGTGCATCGAGCTCGTAAACATGCCTACTCGTTATCAGTTTTGCCATGCTCCAGTTTTTCACCAAGTCTGAATTTGTTTATGTTTTTGCTATGTTCACATGCTTCCAATTGTATTTTCTGATCCCTTTTGACTCATGGTCACTAAGGGACTTTTGTTATATGCTTTGAGTATCTTCATGCTTTGCTTTTCTTTGCCCTTATATGTTCCTGTAGCATGTAGTTTTCATGCTCTAAACATTGCTTCCTGATGATAAATTCCTGATATGCCGTTAATTTCACTAAGTCTGAAACCTGTTATCTTTTGCACTTTTGCCATGCTTGTTTGAGCTTGCTATTGAGTGAATTAGCCGTAGCTCAGTGTTCATCTTTTATCAAGCATCATGAGTGGATCCCTGCCATGTATTTTGTTGTCATGTTGGAGTGCTGTAGCACGTTGTTCTTGATGCATTTAGATGGTCTCGTGCTGATTATCGCAGACCGGTGCCATATTTGTTTTGCTTGCCATTTCCAAACAGTGCATCCGATTCCGGTGATCTTTATATCGATTTCAACCGAAATCAACTCACCTTTCAAGTGGCACTCTTGGTTTTTTCCAAGTTGAGGCCAGGTTCATTCATTACTTTCCAAATCATGCATGTGCATCGCATACCGCATCCCGCATATCATACCATGTTTGCATCTTGTTGCTTGAGCTTTGCACGTGGTTGATTGTGTTCCCTTTTGCTTGTTGTCTTTCTTTGGATAGAGCCGGGAGACGAGTACGTGAACGAGGAGCCTGTTGAGTACACTTACGAGGATCAAGGCAACTTTGAGAACTTTGCACGCATGCAAGATGACCATACCCTCGAAATCACTTCTATCTTTGCTTGCTAGATGCTCGCTCTTTTGCTATGCCTATGCTATGATACCTACCACTTGCTTATCATGCCTCCCAAATTGCCATGTCAAACCCCTAACCCACCATGTCCTAGCAAACCATTGTTTGGCTATGTTACCGCTTTGCTCAGCCCCTCTTATAGCGTTGCTAGTTGCAAGTGAAGATTGGAGACCGTTCCTTGTTGGAACATTGTTTATTGTTGGGATATCACAATATTATCTGGTTTATCTTAATGCACCTATATACTTGATAAAGGGTTGAAGGCTCGGCCTTATGCCTGGTGTTTTGTTCCATTCTTGCCGCCCTAGTTTCCGTTATATCGGTGTTATGTTCCCAGATTTTGCGTTCTTTACACGGTTGGGTTATAATGGGAACCCCTTGACAGTTCGCCTTGAATAAAACTCTTCCAGCAATGCCCAACATTGGTTTTACCATTCGCCACCTAGCCTTTTTCCCTTGGGTTTCGCAGACTCAAGGGTCATCTTTAGTTTAACCCCCCCCCCCGGGCCAGTGCTTCTCTAAGTGTTGGTCCAACTGAGCGATGTCCGGGGCTACCAGGGGCAACTCTGGCCTGGCCTACCCGACGTCTTGCTCATCCGGTGTGCCCTGAGAACGAGATATGTGCAGCTCCTATCGGGATTTGTCGGCACATCTAGGTGGTGTTGCTGGTTTTGTTTTACCATTGTCGAGGATGTCTTGTAACCGGGATGCTGAGTCTGATCGGATTGTCTTGGGAGAAGGAATATCCTTCATTGACCGTGAGAGCTTGTGATGGGCTAAGTTGGGACTCCCCTGCAGGGATTTGAACTTCCGAAAGCCGTGCCCGCGGTTATGGGCAGATGGGACTTTGTTAATGTCCAGTTGTAGATAACATGAAACTTAACTTAATTAAAATGCACCAACCGCGTGTGTAACCGTGATGGTCTCTTCTCGGCAGAGTCCGGAAAGTGAACACGGTGTTGGAGTAATGCTTGACGTAGGTTGTTCTAGGATCACTTCTTGATCATAGTTGTTCGACCGTGCCTTTGCCTTCTCTTCTCACTCTCTTTTGCGAATATGTTAGCCACCATATATGCTAGTCGCTTGCTGCAGCTCCACATCATACATTTACCTTACCTATAAGCTTAAATAGTCTTGATCGCGAGGGTGTGAGATTGCTGAGTCCCCGTGACTCACAGATTACTTCCAAAACCAGATGCAGGGACCGATGATGCCGCTCCAGATGATATGACCGAGCTCAAGTGGGAGTTCGATGAAGACTCTCGTCGTTACTACGTGTCCTTCCCAGATGATCAGTAGTGGTGCCCAGTTGGGGCAATCGGGGTCTTTGTCGCGTTTGGGAGTTGATCTTTATTTTGGTCCCGTAGTCGGACCTTGAGTGTATTGGATGAATGTAATGACTTATTTATGTATTTGTGTGATGTGGCGAGTGTAAGCCAACTATATACCTTTCCCCTTTATTTATGTATATGGGTTGTTTGCGAAGATTACCTCACTTGCGACATTGCTTTCAATGTGGTTATGCCTGTAAGTCGTGCTTCGACATGTGGGAGATATAGCCGCATCGAGGGCATTACAGCTCCTTCCAAGAGAGCCAATGGAGCGACCTCTTATCAATGGAACTACTCCACCAATACCGTTCCATGCTTGACGTCAGTTTTGCATAGACTTTCTTCGTTAGCAGGAAACAACTCATGCTATAAGTAGGGATCGCTTGGATAATAGTTTTAATGAGTGTTTATCTTCCAGCGCATGCAAATAGCCTCTCAGACCATCCCTGCATTTTGCTCCTGGACCTCTCACCAATGTGCTCGAAAGTACCACTTGTGATCCGTCCTACAGCAGTAGGTAAGTCAAGGTATCAGTCGCTAAACGCTTCAACCATGACACCCAGTTTTCCTATGATAGCCTGCCTGGTGGAGCTGGGTGTGTTCGGGCTAAAATAAATAGCACTTTTATCCTTATTCACACATTGACCTGAAGCTTCACCATAAATTCGCAGGATCTCATCCAATCTCTCCGCATTGTTTGAATTAGCATTGAGAAAAATCAAGCAATCATCCGCAAACAGTAAATGGCTCACCCACGGTGACCGGATACTCGTCCTTATACCCCTATCAATATGACCATGATATTTGAGTAATGAGGAGAAGCCTTCTACACAGAGCAGAAATAAGTATGGTGACGCTGGATCCCCTTGCCGAAGCCCTCGAGAGGGTGTGAAGTAGGGTTGAAGCTCACCATTCACCCGAACGGAGAAGCGCACTGAAGTAACACATTTCATAATTAAGTTGATCAGGGTTCCACTGAAGCCCAACCTTGAAAGAATAGCTTCCAGGTAGTGCCACTCGACTCTGTCGTATGCTTTCATCATATCTAACTTCACTGCACATGCATGGTTCTTGCCTTTCTTTCTCCTACGTAAAGTGTGCACACTTTCGAAGGCCACCAGAACATTGTCAGTAATCAATCGCCCAGGGACAAATGCACTTTGTTCCTCGCTAATTATCTCATCCATGCAGCTCCTCAAACGGTTAGTTATAACCTTAGATGCGATCTTATATAATACAGAGCATAGCGCAATGGGGCGATACTGAGAAATTGTTTGAGGGTACCGTACCTTTGGGATTAGGGTAATGGAAGTGACATTGAAGCCACTCAGTAAGTCACCCCCATTTAAAAAACTTAACACAGCATTAGTCACATCATCCTTCAACAAATGCCAATGTCTTTGGAAGAAGCCAGCCGTAAAACCATCGACCCCCGGAGCTTTCATTGGGGCCATCTAGAAAAGAGCATCATGAACCTCTTTCGCATCGTACGGTTTTTCCAGCATGTCATTCATCACCGGCGTCACTTTCACCGGAACGTTATTGAGCAGCTCGCTCGTATCAGTCACTCCTTGAGAGGTGTATAGTGCTTGATAAAACGACTGCACTTCTTGCTTGTCCTCAGCCTCGTCGGCACAAACCGACCCATCCACTCTCTTCAGGCCACGGATCTTGTTCGTTCTCTGTCTTTGTTTAGCTTGAGCCTGGAAGTATCCCATGTTACAATCACCAGCCCGCAGCCATAAGACCCTGGACCGCTGCCGTAGCCATATTTCCTCCTGTCGAAGAGCCTCGTGTAACTTTGCGGCAGTAGCTTTTTCTTCGTCAGAGGGGCCGCGACCTATAGACTGTCTGCGCAGTTTGTCAAGTTTCTTTTGAAGCTGCCTGACTGTTCTAGCGAGACATCCAAATTCCTTCGCCCCCCATGGCTCAAGTTCCTTTTGTAAAGCATTAAGCGACTCTACAATCCCCTGCAAGCCGGGAGCACGCACTTGTTTCTTCCATACATCTGTTACTAGCTTCTCATAGTCAGAATGAGTTTGCCAAACGTTTTCATATCTGAATTGCTTGGTCCGAGGTGAACTTACAGACTACCTCGTCCTATGCATTTCTGCGACCACAAAACGATGATCAGATTCAGTTGCACTGATATGTCGCACGCGTATATCTTCATAACACTGACGAAAGGCTTCGTTAGCAAACGCTCGATCAAGCCTTGCTTTGACATTCTGATGACCACCTTTCCTGTTATCCCAACTGTAGGCCATTCCAGACCAGCCAAGGTCTTGGAAGGAAACATCTTCAACAACCTCTCTAAAAGCCTTCATCTGCCACTCCGGCCTAGCCGTCTGACTGAAGTGTTCATCGCCAAACAGGGTCTCGTTGAAGTCGCCCATACATATCCATGAAGAATGGGGTATGGCATGCAATGTCCGAAGAAAACGCCAACTATGGTGTTTATCTTCGACTCTTGGTGCACCGTAGAATCCTGTGAATCTCCACTCCGAGGAGCTTTGATCCTTATCTCTAACCAGTACATCAATGTGGTTCTTGCTATAATTCTTCAGGTCAACACTGACATCATTAGACCAGAAGAGGCCAATGCCTCCGCTTAGTCCAACACTATCCACCACAAAACAGCCCACAAATCCAAGTTGGAATCGTAGATCTTCTACTCTTTTAGCCCTAATTTTGGTTTCCATGACGAACAGCAGGGCAGGACCTTCTTGCTTCACCAAACGGCGAAGCTCTCGAACTGCCTCGGGGTTCCCAAGCCCCCGGCAGTTCCAACTGATGCAAATCATTGGGATGGGCAGCGCTGCTCGGCAGACGCTGCCGAGTTGTCAGGCGTTGGCTTTTTCTTTCTCGGAATTCTCTCCACAACATGCTCATCCCCGTTTTTGACACTACCCGCATCTATCTCCTCTGGATCTATCTCAGTTTCCATCCGTCAACGGAAGTGGTGGTGCGCTATCCACCCGCCGGTAAACTTGCTTCGGTGCCTCCTTCCTCTTGTTAGATTGTTGCTTACTCTTGACCAGAGAGTTCACCTCTGCCCCTCCTTTACCAGCGTTGCTAGAGTTCCTGGACTCCCTCTGGCTGCTAGGACCTGAATATTGTTCCTTGTTCGAGCTGTCCCCTGATGCAGCCGCCTTCCAATCCTCTGGTGCTCTCAACCTAGGTCCAAATGGCAGATCCCCATTATCATCCCGAGGGCCTGGAGTTGGGCAAAACAGGTCCGAATGACCAAGTCTGCCACAAGAGAAGCAAAAGTGAGGAACTTGCTCGTATTGTATGTCATACAAGTCTGTCTTCTTCCTCTTGGCAGAGTCAATCAACATCCACCTCCTTAGAGGTTTACTAACATCATGTGCTATTCTAGCTCTCAGATATCCTCCCACATGATCGAACTGGACCGATGTAGCATCCTTGTCGATCTGCTGTGCAATCATCCTGCCCCAATGATCATCTCGAAGATTGTAAGGGAGGTTTGGGACCCTAGCCGACAGATGGAGCCGGTCAAATTGGACCTCATCAGGTCGCATACAGTCCTCGAACTCGGCCAGCACGACCGCGTTCTTGCTAACATGCCATGGTGAACCAATCCAGATGCGATCGCGATCCCTCTGTGTTTCAAACTCTGCCACAAATGTGTTTTCGCCCATCGATCTGAACTTCAACCCTCTAGGGTTTCCCCAAGCTGGGCGGAGCGCATTAGCAATGGTCTATACGTGGAGCAATTTCCTATGCAGAACCCTCCCCGCCAGCAGCCACTTATGCGCCTCTCCATCCCCCAGGTCATCGACCACCAGCGGAGTCTCCTCCTCCTCCGTGATCCCAAGTTTCCCCAGCGCCTCCTCAAGCCGCGCCCTATCCGCTCGCGAGGCGCTAGTTTCTACCTCGTGCTACTTGCCGCCATCCGATGAAGCCATCGTTTGCCGGAATCAGTGGCTGCCCCGCCGGAGAGATCCGTCGGGCAGCGTTTGCGTCCACCAAAACCCTAATCGCCGCCAGGGGTTTTTAGGTTTTCGTGAAAACTCAAAAGTCGATGCCTTATTATGAACCCTGGCGTTCATGTATGTCACCGGTGGTGGTAAACCGAGCACCGATGAACGCCATGTATTGTACAACATACGGAGTATTTCGTTGTGACAATTGTGATTTCTGAAATTTGAATTCTGGCAAATCACACAACACATATTTATCAGGTCACGTCTGAAGGAAATATGCCCTAGAGGCAATAATAAAGTTATTATTTATTTCCTTATAATCATGATAAATGTTTATTATTCATGCTAGAATTGTATTAACCGGAAACATAATACATGTGTGAATACATAGACAAACAAAGTGTCACTAGTATGCCTCTACTTGACTAGCTCATTAATCAAAGATGGTTATGTTTCCTAACCATGAACAATGAGTTGTTATTTGATTAACGAGGTCACATCATTAGTTGAATGATCTGATTGACATGACCCATTCCATTAGCTTAGCACCCGATCGTTTAGTATGTTGCTATTGCTTTCTTCATGACTTATACATGTTCCTATAACTATGAGATTATGCAACTCCCGTTTACCGGAGGAACACTTTGGGTACTACCAAACGTCACAACGTAACTGGGTGATTATAAAGGAGTACTACAGGTGTCTCCAATGGTACATGTTGGGTTGGCGTATTTCGAGATTAGGTTTTGTCACTCCGATTGTCGGAGAGGTATCTCTAGGCCCTCTCGGTAATGCACATCACATAAGCCTTGCAAGCATTACAACTAATATGTTAGTTGTGAGATGATGTATTACGGAACGAGTAAAGAGACTTGCCGGTAACGAGATTGAACTAGGTATTGGATACCGACGATCGAATCTCGGGCAAGTAACATACCGATGACAAAGGGAACAACGTATGTTGTTATGCGGTCTGACCGATAAAGATCTTTGTAGAATATGTAGGAGCCAATATGGGCATCCAGGTCCCGCTATTGGTTATTGACCGGAGACGTGTCTCGGTCATGTCTACATTGTTCTCGAACCCGTAGGGTCCGCACGCTTAAGGTTACGATGACAGTTATATTATGAGTTTATGCATTTTGATGTACCGAAGGTTGTTCGGAGTCCCGGATGTGATCACGGACATGACGAGGAGTCTCGAAATGGTCGAGACATAAAGATTGATATATTGGAAGCCTATGTTTGGATATCAGAAGTGTTCCGGGTGAAATCGGGATTTTACCGAATTACCGGGAGGTTACCGAAACCCCCCGAGAGCCATATGGGCCTTCATGGGCTTTTGTGGAAAGGAGAAAGGGGCAGCCCAAGGTGGCTGCGCACCTCCCCCCTCCCCTAGTCCTATTAGGACTAGGAGAGGTGGCCGGCCCCCTCTCCCTCTTTCCCCCTCGGGGAATCCTAGTCCAACTAGGATTGGGGGGGGGAGTCCTACTCCCGGAAGGAGTAGGACTCCTCCTGCGCCCTCCTCCTGGCCGGCGCCCCCCTCCCCCTTGGCTCCTTTATATACTGAGGCAGAGGCACCCCAGAAAGACACAAGTTGATCCACGTGATCTATTCCTTAGCCGTGTGCGGTGCCCCCAGCCACCATATTCCTCGATAATACTGTAGCGGAGTTTAGGTGAAGCCCTGCTGCTGTAGTGCGTCAAGATCGTCACCACGCTGTCGTGCTGACGGAACTCTTCCCCGACACTTTGCTAGATCGGAGTCTGGGGATTGTCATCGAGTTGAACGTGTGCTCGAACTCGGAGGTGCCGTAGTTTCGGTGCTAGATCGGTTGCATCATGAAGACGTACGACTACTTCCTCTATGTCGTGTCAGCGCTTCCGCAGTCGGTCTGCGTTGGGTACGTAGACAACACTCTCCCCTCTCGTTGCTATGCATCACATGATCTTGCATGTGCGTAGGATTTTTTTTTGAAATTACTACGAAACCCAACAGTGGCATCCGAGCCTAGGTTATTTATGTTGATGTTATATGCACGAGTAGAACACAAGTGAGTTGTGGGCGATATAAGTCATACTGCCTACCAGCATGTCATACTTTGGTTCGGCGGCATTGTTGGACGAGATGACCC
This sequence comes from Triticum dicoccoides, assembly GCF_002162155.2. Classification (NCBI taxonomy): domain Eukaryota; kingdom Viridiplantae; phylum Streptophyta; class Magnoliopsida; order Poales; family Poaceae; genus Triticum; species Triticum dicoccoides. The sequence continues at coordinate 720,727,632 of NC_041382.1, read as the reverse complement.
GGACCAACCTTACGCGTACGCTTACGCGAGACCGGTTCCCCCTGCACACAGGTGGCTTGCGGGCGACTATCTCTCCAACTTTAGTTGAACCAAGTATGGCTACGCCCGGTCCTTGCGAAGGTTAAAATGGAGTCTATTTGACAAACTATCATTGTGGTTTTGATGCGTAGGTGAGATTGGTTCTTGCTTAAGCCCGTAGCAGCCACGTAAAACTTGCAACAACAAAGTAGAGGACGTCTAACTTGTTTTTGCAGGGCATGTTGTGATGTGATATGGTCAAGGCATGATGCTGAATTTTATTGTATGAGATGATCATGTTTTGTAACCGAGTTATCGGCAACTGGCAGGAGCCATATGGTTGTCGCTTTATTGTATGCAATGCAATCGCGATGTAATGCTTTACTTTATTACTAAATGGTAGTGATAGTCGTGGAAGCATAAGATTGGCGAGACGACAACGATGCTACGATGGAGATCAAGGTGTCGCGCCGGTGACGATGGTGATCATGACGGTGATTCGGAGATGGAGATCACAAGCACAAGATGATGATGTCCATATCATATCACTTATATTGATTGCATGTGATGTTTATCTTTTTATGCATCTTATCTTGCTTTGATTGACGGTAGCATTATAAGATGATCTCTCACTAAATTATCAAGAAGTGTTCTCCCTGAGTATGCACCGTTGCCAAAGTTCGTCGTGCCCAGACACCACGTGATGATCGGGTGTGATAAGCTCTACGTCCATCTACAACGGGTGCAAGCCAGTTTTGCACACGCAGAATACTCAGGTTAAACTTGACGAGCCTAGCATATGCAGATATGGCCTCGGAACACGGAGACCGAAAGGTCGAGCGTGAATCATATAGTAGATATGATCAACATAACGATGTTCACCATTGAAAACTACTCCATCTCACGTGATGATCGGTTATGGTTTAGTTGATTTGGATCACGTAATCACTTAGAAGATTAGAGGGATGTCTATCTAAGTGGGAGTTCTTAAGTAATTTGATTAATTGAACTTAAACTTATCATGAACTTAGTACCTGATAGTATCTTGCTTGTTTATGTTGATTGTAGATAGATGGCTCGTGTTGTTGTTCCGTTGAATTTTAATGCGTTCCTTGAGAAAGCAAAGTTGAAAGATGATGGTAGCAATTACACGGACTGGGTCCGTAACTTGAGGATTATCCTCATTGCTGCCCAGAAGAATTACGTCCTGGAAGCACCGCTGGGTGCCAGGCCTGCTGCTGGAGCAACACCAGATGTTATGAACATCTGGCAGAGCAAAGCTGATGACTACTCGATAGTTCAGTGTGCCATGCTTTACGGCTTAGAATCGGGACTTCAACGACGTTTTGAACGTCATGGAGCATATGAGATGTTCCAGGAGTTGAAGTTAATATTTCAAGCAAATGCCCGGATTGAGAGATATGAAGTCTCCAATAAGTTCTATAGCTGCAAGATGGAGGAGAACAGTTCTGTCAGTGAGCATATACTCAAAATATCTGGGTATAATAATCACTTGATTCAATTGGGAGTTAATCTTCCAGATGATTGCGTCATTGACAGAATTCTCCAATCGCTGCCACCAAGCTACAAGAGCTTCGTGATGAACTATAATATGCAAGGGATGAACAAGACTATTCCCGAGCTCTTCGCAATGCTAAAAGCTGCGGAGGTAGAAATCAAGAAGGAGCATCAAGTGTTGATGGTTAACAAGACCACTAGTTTCAAGAAAAAGGGCAAAGGGAAGAAGAAGGAGAACTTCAAGAAGACCAGCAAGCAAGTTGCTGCTCAGGAGAAGAAACCCAAGTCTGGACCTAAGCCTAAAACTGAGTGCTTCTACTGCAAGCAGACTGGTCACTAGAAGCGGAACTGCCCCAAGTATTTGGCGGATAAGAAGGATGGCAAGGTGAACAAAGGTATATGTGATATACATGTTATTGATGTGCACCTTACTAGAGCTCGCAGTAGCACCTGGGTATTTGATACTGGTTCTGTTGCTAATATTTGCAACTCGAAACAGGGACTACGGAATAAGCGGGCACTCGCAAAGGACGAGGTGACGATGCGCGTGGGAAACGGTTCCAAAGTCGATGTGATCGCGGTCGGCACGCTACCTCTACATCTACCTCCGGGATAAATATTAGACCTAAATAATTGTTATTTGGTGCCAGCGTTGAGCATGAATATTATATCTGGATCTTGTTTAATGCGAGACGGTTATTCATTTAAATCAGAGAATAATGGTTGTTCTATTTATATGAGTAATATCTTTTATGGTCATGCACCCTTGAAGAGTGGTCTATTCTTATTGAATCTCGATAGTAGTAATACACATATTCATAATGTTGAAGCCAAAAGATGCAGAGTTGATAATGAAAGTGCAACTTATTTGTGGCACTGTCGTTTAGGTCATATCGGTATAAAGCGCATGAAGAAACTCCATACTGATGGAATTTTGGAACCACTTGATTATGAATCACTTGGTACTTGCGAACCGTGCCTCATGGGCAAGATGACTAAAACACCGTTCTCCGGTACTATGGAGAGAGCAACAGATTTGTTGGAAATCATACATACCGATGTATGTGGTCCGATGAATAATGAGGCTCGTGGCAGATATCGTTATTTTCTCACCTTCACAGATGATTTAAGCAGATATGGGTATATCTACTTAATGAAACATATTTCTAAAACATTTGAAAAGTTCAAAGAATTTCAGAGTGAAGTTGAAAATCATCGTAACAAGAAAATAAAGTTTCTACGATCTAATCGTGGAGGAGAATATTTGAGTTACAAGTTTGGTGTACATTTGAAAAACTGTGGAATAGTTTCGCAACTCACGCCACCCAGAACACCACAGCGTAATGGTGTGTCCGAACGTCGTAATCGCACTTTACTAGATATGGTGCGATCTATGATGTCTCTTACAGATTTACCGCTATCGTTTTGGGGTTATGCTTTAGAGACGGCCGCATTCACGTTAATAGGGCACCATCAGAATCCGTTGAGACGACACCTTATGAACTATGGTTTGGCAAGAAACCAAAGTTGTCATTTCTTAAAGTTTGGGGCTGTAATGCTTATGTGAAAAGGCTTCAACCTGATAAGCTCGAACCCAAATCGGAGAAATGTGTCTTCATAGGATACCCAAAGGAGACTGTTGGGTACACCTTCTATCACAGATCCGAAGGCAAGACATTCGTTGCTAAGAATGGATCCTTTCTAGAGAAGGAGTTTCTCTCGAAAGAAGTGAGTGGGAGGAAAGTAGAACTTGATGAGGTAACTGTACCTGCTCCCTTACTGGAAAGTAGTACATCACAGAAAACTGTTTCAGTGACACCTACACCAGTTAGTGAGGAAGCTAATGATAATGATCATGAAACTTCAGATCAAGATACTACTGAACCTCGTAGATCAACCAGAGTAAGATCCGCACCAGAGTGGTACGGTAATCCTGTTCTGGAAGTCATGCTACTAGATCATGATGAACCTACGAACTATGAAGAAGTGATGGTGAGCCCAGATTCCGCAAAGTGGCTTGAAGCCATGAAATCTGAGATGGGATCCATGTATGAGAACAAAGTATGGACTTTGGTTGACTTGCCCGATGATCGGCAAGCAATTGAGAATAAATGGATCTTCAAGAAGAAGACTGACGCTGATGGTAATGTTACTGTCTACAAAGCTCGACTTGTCGCGAAAGGTTTTCGGCAAGTTCAAGGGATTGACTACGACGAGACCTTCTCACCCGTAGCGATGCTTAAGTCCGTCCGAATCATGTTAGCGATTGCCGCATTTTATGATTATGAAATATGGCAGATGGATGTCAAAACTGCATTCCTGAATGGATTTCTGGAAGAAGAGTTGTATATGATGCAACCGGAAGGTTTTGTCGATCCAAAGGGAGCTAACAAAGTGTGCAAGCTCCAGCGATCCATTTATGGACTGGTGCAAGCCTCTCGGAGTTGGAATAAACGCTTTGATAGTGTGATCAAAGCATTTGGTTTTATACAGACTTTCGGAGAAGCCTGTATTTACAAGAAAGTGAGTGGGAGCTCTGTAGCATTTCTGATATTATATGTGGATGACATATTACTAATTGGAAATGATATAGAATTTCTGGATAGCATAAAGGGATACTTGAATAAGAGTTTTTCAATGAAAGACCTCGGTGAAGCTGCTTACATATTAGGCATTAAGATCTATAGAGATAGATCAAGACGCTTAATTGGACTTTCACAAAGCACATACCTTGACAAAGTTTTGAATAAGTTCAAAATGGATCAAGCAAAGAAAGGGTTCTTGCCTGTGTTACAAGGTGTGAAGTTGAGTAAGACTCAATGCCCGACCACTGCAGAAGATAGAGAGAATATGAAAGATGTTCCCTATGCATCAGCCATAGGATCTATCATGTATGCAATGCTGTGTACCAGACCCGATGTGTGCCTTGCTATAAGTCTAGCAGGGAGGTACCAAAGTAATCCAGGAGTGGATCACTGGACAGCGGTCAAGAACATCCTGAAATACCTGAAAAGGACTAAGGACATGTTTCTCGTATATGGAGGTGACAAAGAGCTCATCGTAAAAGGTTACGTTGATGCAAGCTTTGACACTGATCCGGACGATTCTAAATCGCAAACCGGATACGTGTTTACATTAAACGGTGGAGCTGTCAGTTGGTGCAGTTCTAAACAAAGCGTCGTAGCGGGATCTACATGTGAAGCGGAGTACATAGTTGCTTCGGAAGCAGCGAACGAAGGAGTCTGGATGAAGGAGTTCATATCCGATCTAGGTGTCATACCTAGTGCATCGGGACCAATGAAAATCTTTTGTGACAATACTGGTGCAATTGCCTTGGCAAAGGAATCCAGATTTCACAAGAGAACCAAGCACATCAAGAGACGCTTCAATTCCATCCGGGATCTAGTCCAGGTGGGAGACATAGAGATTTGCAAGATACATACGGATCTGAATGTTGCAGACCCGTTGACTAAGCCTCTTCCACGAGCAAAACATGATCAGCACCAAGGCTCCATGGGTGTTAGAATCATTACGGTGTAATCTAGATTATTGACTCTAGTGCAAGTGGGAGACTGAAGGAAATATGCCCTAGAGGCAATAATAAAGTTATTATTTATTTCCTTATAATCATGATAAATGTTTATTATTCATGCTAGAATTGTATTAACCGGAAACATAATACATGTGTGAATACATAGACAAACAAAGTGTCACTAGTATGCCTCTACTTGACTAGCTCGTTAATCAAAGATGGTTATGTTTCCTAACCATGAACAATGAGTTGTTATTTGATTAACGAGGTCACATCATTAGTTGAATGATCTGATTGACATGACCCATTCCATTAGCTTAGCACCCGATCCTTTAGTATGTTGCTATTGCTTTCTTCATGACTTATACATGTTCCTATAACTATGAGATTACGCAACTCCCGTTTACCGGAGGAACACTTTGGGTACTACCAAACGTCACAATGTAACTGGGTGATTATAAAGGAGTACTACAGGTGTCTCCAATGGTACATGTTGGGTTGGCGTATTTCGAGATTAGGTTTTGTCACTCCAATTGTCGGAGAGGTATCTTTGGGCCCTCTCGGTAATGCACATCACATAAGCCTTGCAAGCATTACAACTAATATGTTAGTTGTGAGATGATGTATTACAGAACGAGTAAAGAGACTTGCCGGTAACGAGATTGAACTAGGTATTGGATACCGACGATCGAATCTCGGGCAAGTAACATACCGATGACAAAGGGAACAACGTATGTTGTTATGCGGTCTGACCGATAAAGATCTTCGTAGAATATGTAGGAGCCAATATGGGCATCCAGGTCCCGCTATTGGTTATTGACCGGAGACGTGTCTCGGTCATGTCTACATTGTTCTCGAACCCGTAGGGTCCGCACGCTTAAGGTTACGATGACAATTATATTATGAGTTGATGAGTTTTGATGTACCGAAGGTTGTTCGGAGTCCCGGATGTAATCACGGACATGACGACGAGTCTCGAAATGGTCGAGACGTAAAGATTGATATATTGGAAGCCTATGTTTGGATATCGGAAGTGTTCCGGGTGAAATCGGGATTTTACCGGATTACCGGGAGGTTACCGGAACCCCCCGGGAGCCATATGGGCCTTCATGGGCCTTTGTGGAAAGGAGAAAGGGGCAGCCCAAGGTGGCTGCGCACCTCCCCCCTCCCATAGTCCTATTAGGACTAGGAGACGTGGCCGGCCCCCCTCTCCCTCTTTCCCCCTCGGGGAATCCTAGTCCAACTAGGATTGGGGGGGGAGTCCTACTCCCGGAAGGAGTAGGACTCCTCCTGCGCCCTCCTCCTGGCCGGCGCCCCCCTCCCCCTTGGCTCCTTTATATACTGAGGCAGAGGCACCCCAGAAAGACACAAGTTGATCCACGTGATCTATTCCTTAGCCGTGTGCGGTGCCCCCAGCCACCATATTCCTCGATAATACTGTAGCGGAGTTTACGCGAAGCCCTGCTGCTGTAGTGCATCAAGATCGTCACCACGCCGTCATGCTGACGGAACTCTTCCCCGACACTTTGCTGGATCGGAGTCCGGGGATCGTCATCGAGCTGAACGTGTGCTCGAACTCGGAGGTGCCGTAGTTTTGGTGCTTGATCGGTTGGATCGTGAAGACGTATGACTACTTCCTCTACGTCGTGTCAGCGCTTCCGCAGTCGGTCTGCGTTGGGTACGTAGACAACACTCTCCCCTCTCTTTGCTATGCATCACATGATCTTGCGTGTGCGTAGGAAATTTTTTGAAATTACTACGAAACCCAACAACGTCCTTAGAGCATCTTCAACAAGTCAACAGCAGACATAAAACAGTTTTTTGGACAGCTGCCCTATTAGGGCATCTCCAGCCGCGCCCCTAACAGGCCCCCCCAGGCCACTTTTTCGGCGCCGGCACCGAAAAAACGGCCCAGTCGCGCCCCCAGGACGCCGAAAATCGCCGGTTCGGACCTTTTTCCGCCCGGCGGTCACAGGCCGAACTCGGCGCGCTGGGGAGCAGTTGGGGGCTCCGGCGCTAGGGAAAAGCACGCCTGGCCCACACCGAGAGGGGAAAAGCCAAGGTTTTCTTCCCCCGGCTCGCCTCGCACCCCCCGCGCCCTCGGCCACCACTAGCTATATCCCGGCGACGGCCGTCGCCCTACTCCGCTAGATAGCCATTCCCCGCCGGAAAATAGCAGCGCTTCACCGCGGCAGCCCCTCCCACAGCAGCTGGGCGTTTCCGGCCGTGGAGGCGCGGTTTAGCGGCGGGTACACGCCCACCGAGCGCAAGGTGTTCGGCGTTTTGCCTGACTCGGCGATGGACTCGGATGACGAGGAAGAGCTCGCCGGGCTGCTGGAGGAGGAAGCCGCGGCCGACGTCCAGGAAGAAGAGCATCTCATGGTGCTCGCCGCCCTCGCCCAGCTGCTGGCGAGCAATGAAAAGCCGCGACGAGGTGGCTCGGCGCCGGGGCGGGTGAAAGCAAAGAACCGGCATCGTCTCGAAGGCTACTGCATGCTCTACTCCGACTACTTCGCCGATGCTCCACTTCATGGCGAGAAAACATTTCGGCGCCGTTATCGGATGAGCCGAAAGCTCTTCCTCGGGATTGTGAATTCCATCTGGGAGTTCGACAACTACTTCAAGTGCAAGATGGATTGCACTGGCGCTCTTGGATTCACCTCCATCCAGAAGTGCACGACAGCGATGAGGATGCTTGCATATGGAGCTCCCAGTGATTCACTCGACGACTATGGGCGCATGGCCGAGTCCACCAGCATAGAGTGTTTCTACAAGTTCTGTCGGGCAGTGGTGGCAGTGTTTGGCCCACAATACTTGAGAACACCCAATGCGGAAGACACTGCTCGGATCCTAGCCCAGAATGCAGTAAGAGGATTTCCTGGGATGCTTGGAAGCATCGACTGCATGCATTGGAAATGGAAAAATTACCCATTTGGTTGGCAGGGGATGTACAAAGGCGCCAAAGGCGGTTGCAGTGTGGTGCTTGAGGCGGTAGCCACACAGGACCTCTGGATTTGACACTCCTTCTTTGGTATGCCACGAACTCACAATGACATCAACGTGCTGCAGTGCTCTCCTGTTTTTGCCAAGCTCGTTGAGGGCCATTCTCCTCCGGTGAACTTCGAGATCAATGGGCACCAATACAACAAGGGGTACTACCTAGCAGATGGCATCTATCCGAGATGGTCGACATTTGTGAAGACGATCTCAAACCCTGCGGCAGGAGGCAAGAACGCCTGGTTTGCGAAAGTTCAGGAGGCTTGCAGGAAGGATGTCGAGCTGGCATTTGGTGTGCTCCAATCTCGATTCGCTGTTGTTCGGTACCCCGCTCAGACCTGGTCCAAAGATCAAATGTGGAAGATTATGACTTGTTGTGTCATCTTGCACAACATGATCATCGAGCGCGAGTAAGAAGACCCAGTGTTTGACACTGAACCATACTACAGGCAGGGGCCTCTAGCCGAAGTTGATCACAATCTACCGGCAACTTGGACTGCCTATCTCAGTATGCGTCAGGAGATCCGAGACCCACAGGTGCATCATCAACTGCAGAAAGATCTGATTGAGCACCTATGGAGGCTCAAGGGGGACGCCGTGTGATGAAATACGAGTTTTTATTTGTTGAACTATATAATTTGTATTGAATTATTTGTTGTTGTATTATTTTGTTGAAGTATTTGATTTTTCTGTGATGAAATATGTGATAAGAAATAATTGTGTTGATAATTGAACGCCGAGACATGGTGAAACCACGCCGAATATGGGCCTATTCTCGATCATAATCTACTGGCCCACTTTGCAGCCCAATTTCGGCGTCTGAGGACAATAACTGTGCGCAAAACCATCCCCAGCGCCGATTGTATCGCCGGCTCACCCTCAGAGGACGATTTTTATGCGTCCTGAGGGGCCAACGGCTCAGAAGTGACGAAAGGTGACCACCGGCGTCGCCGGCCACGATCATCAAAGTCAGACGAGCCTTTTATTAATGCCGCGCAAGCAAGCAAACATACACCGCCGATACACACAACACGCCAACAAACAGCCATGACCGCTTCCCACCTCCGTCTGTTACTTCACCTTGGCGAGCGTCACCTTCTTCCACGTGGCCGCGGCCTGCTCCAGCGCCCGGCGCGACGACCCCTCGGGCGACCACGCGCGCGCCGCCGCCTGCTGCAGGTCCCCGGCCTGCCGCCGCACGGCGCGCCCCTTGTCCGCCCCCTCCATCAGCTCCCTCACCACGGCCGCGATCTCGCCGCGCTCCCGCGCCCGCGGGCGCAGCGCCACCCCGACGCTCCCTTCCAGGACCACGGCGTTCATCCGCTGCTCCGCGTACAGCGGCCACGCCACCATCGGCACGCCGGCCGCCACGCTCTCCAGCGCCGAGTTCCAGCCGCAGTGCGACACGAACACCGCCGTCGCCGGGTGGGACAGCACGCGCACCTGAGGCGCCCACGCCGCCACGGCCAGCCCCTTGTCCGCCGTCCTCTCCAGGAAGCTCTCCGGGAGCCACGCCAACGGGTTTTGCTTGTCTTCATGGTCATGGCCGTCCAGATTCGGCATCCTCACGACCCAAAGGAACCTGTGGCCGCTCGCCTCCAGCCCGGCGGCGAGCTCTGCCGTCTGCTCCACGGTCAGCGACCCGCCGCTCCCGAAGGAGACGTACACAACAGACCCAGTCGGCTGGCGATCTAGCCACTCTATGCACGCGGACGCGCCGGCGGCTTCGTCGGTGGTTGTGCTTGGCCGGACGAACGGACCCACGGGGAACACGGGCGGCAACGCGGCTCGCTCCGCCGCCTGCTTGAACTCTTCCACGGTGGCGGGCTCCAACTCGTAGAAGGTGTTCACAAGTAAGCCGTCCGCGCGGAGGTACCGCCGGCCCTCCTCCATCAGGTGCGCGTAGACCGGCTTGCCGCTGCTCTGGAACGAGCGCGGCAGGTCGGTGCGGCGCAGCGACACGCCACCGGGGAGCTCCAGAGGGTCAGGGAGGTCGCGGTACTCGCCGGGTGGAACGCCGTCGTGGAGCTCCACCGTGGCGCGCATGAGCGCGATGGTGGTGAGGTTGCTGGGCACGAAGACGTACCCCGGGACGCCGAGCTCGGCGGCGAGCGGCAGCGCCGAGGAGCAGAAGAAGTCGGGCACCAGCGCGGCGAGGGGGGCGCCGACGGAGCGGAGGAGGGCGCGGAGGCTCGGGAGCGAACGGTGGACGAGCTCGAAGAGCACGGTCTCCATAGGAGTGCCGGCGGGGAGGTCGTCGAGCGGGACGGACGGGAGCGCGGCGGTGGCGACGGTGGCGGGGACGCCGGAGAGGGCATCCGGGGAGGAGAGGTCGGTGAAGGTGACGAGCGTGGCCGCGAAGCCGTGGTGGTCGACGAGCCGCCGCGCCAGCTCGGCCAGCGGGATGAGGTGGCCGGCGCCGGGGCTGGCGAGCAGGACGACGTGCGGCCGCGGCGCCAGCCGCTCGGTCCCTGTCTCCTCCATCGGCTAGATCACCGGGACACTGCACGGCCGCACGACTGGGTGGGGTTGCGCGCAGAAGCTGGTAGTACGTTGTCGCGAACCTTTGACGATCTACGGGAAAGCAATGGAGGATATGTATGATATGAGAGCCATCGGGACCTAAATTATATATTAACCCGTGACCTAAATTATATATTTAATCCTAAAGTTAGCAGTCTCACCGTGACCTAAATTATATATTAATCCTAATAAAGTGACGATGCTGCGTTGATGAAGTTAGCCGTCTCCACACTAAGGATAATGGTTATTCAACATGATGGATGGAGTTAGCCGTCCTCTCACTTTAAGTACTAATAATGCACCGAATGCGAACAATGAATGCGATGATGCTCTATACCCCGATGAACTTTTGTGTGGCATCCTCAACTAGTGCGCCGAATAAACTTCGGAAGCACTGTGTGGCCAACAAACAAACATAGGGTTGTTCTAAAAAAACATAGGACAGGGTGATTTTGGATGGACGAACTACTACCACCTTTGGAGCCAAGGGCATCTCCAACACTCAACCCTAAAATGGACACGCGAATCAACCTGTAGTTGGATGGTTAGAGGGACAATGATATCCCTAACCCACCAGGGTTCAAGTCCTGATGCTCGCATTATTCTTGATGACTTCGCAAATCTCAAAATGATATGCTGGCTCAGTCTTTCGGAGGTACTCATAGAGATAGGGTGTGCGTGTGTGCGTTCATAGGGGTGAGTGTATGCGCGTATGTATGAGCGTTTGCGTCTGTATGGTGTTAAAAAACCAAAATGGACACGGAACCCCGAAACGACGCACAGCTGTCGGCGTTCTCGTCCGGGATCTCCTGCGCCACCTCCTCGTCCATCTACACCACGAACGCGTTGTAGCGGGATGGAGCGCGCGGCCTCGTACAAGCTCGTGGCTCGTCAATGAAGTTGAGGTTTTGCGTGGCCATGGCCTCCTCGCTCGCGCGCTCTCCATAAATTTAGCCCTCCGCCAGCCAGTGCTGCTCGAGGAGCGAGAGGTTGTAGCGCCGCTCCTCCTGCGCCTACCAGAACGCCGACACCGCTGCAGCGTCGGCGGCACCTCCGCGATAGTGGCGTTGAAGTGCGCTCGCGCCTACTCCATGGTCAAGCCGACACGAAACGGCGTGGGCAGGACTGCAGAGTCATAGTTAGAGGCCGACCCCATCTTTCGGCCATCGAAGACCTCTATGCACCTCGCATAGTGGTCCTGCCAGTCGGCCGCAAGGACGGCCAACTCGTGCTTCTACTCCGTTGAGAGGCTCCCCCACAACATGCTAAAGCTTGCCGTCATGATGAAGGTGGTACACGAAGGAGGATACAAAGCAGGGTGGTGGCTGGTGCGGTTTGTGTCGGGCGTATCCTTGTTTAAATAGTCGATGTTGGCTAGGCCCAGCGGCGGGGTGTGTCAATGCTCGTGCCTAGGTCGGCATGCATGTTTAATGCCAGTGGGAGGGCGGACATGCTGCCCTTTTGAATGTGGTAGATATTCGTCCAGTCTCGTCCACTCACGTCGCTCCAGCATTGATCAGGCGCAGAGACCGGCAGGCGGTGCGCAGGACACTCTCGGCCAGTGCACCGCTTCAGTGCTGGCACCAGAGAGAGGTCATGTCCGCTTTGCGGCGACATAAATGTGCGACAACTGCTTCACGGGGGAGGGGAGGACGCGGGCGGGGGAGATGGTTTTGTGTGGGACCGAGAAGTCGGACACGTGTGTAGCAGCGGTCTGGACGCCCGCAAAGCAAACTTTGCACACTCCGCAAACCGATGGGGGTACCACGTTGGATGGCTTGTGGCGTCCAAACGTGTGCGTGGCGGCGGTCTGAACGCCTACAAAGCCCTGAGGTTTGCGGGAAAACGGGCGCTTGGACCACTCCGCAAACTGATGGGGTGTTGCGTATGCGTAAAGTCGAACGTGCGCGCGGGAGTGATTCGGACACGGGGGTTTGTGGGTAAACAAGCATTTGGATCACTCCGTAAACTATGGGTACCGCGTTAGATGGTTTGCGGCGTTCGGACCGCTCAGTTAGGATATAGATGCGGACGGTTTAAGTGTCAACACTGAAGATGCCTTGATAGCATAGCATGGACAATACACAAAGCTGATTCGCATGTGACCGTTTTGTACATAAACATCAAAAGTATAGCAGACAAGTATGCAAACTTGATAGAAAAAAGTCCAAAATAAACCTTAAATTTGTAGACGAAAACTAAATCAAACTCTGAAAATCAGCACACGAAACTCTCTAATCCCGGTCTGTTTTAAGAGGACTTGGCTGGTATTTGCTGAATTGGGCCGGCCCAGTAGCGCAGTCGCACATGCTGCGCACTAATCTGTTTTTTTCTTTCTCGTTTTATTTTCTTTTTTCTTTTTTACACATGTCTAGTTTTCCTCGGTACCCAATATACATTTTTAACTCACACATTAAATATTTTTTGGTAAACTTTTGATATTTTCAAATACATTATGTACATTTTTAAATTAAATGTTTTCAAAACTTTTTTGAATACAAGATAATATTTTTCCAAATACATGTTTTACATTTTCTTAATGACAATATTTTTTTTATAAAACTACACGAACACTCTTTTACATGGTTCAACATTTTTAAATTTTCATACAATTTTTTGAAACACATGCCACATATATTCGGTTAAGGTTATGATTTTTTTTAACACACACATATTTTTTACATTGTACACGCTTTTTTTTAAATGTCACAAACACACTTTCTGAAACTCGTGAACATTCTTGAAATGTTACATTTTTTGAATGTATGAAACATTTTTTTTGAATCACATGAATATTATTATACATTGTATAAACATTTGTTTGGATTCGCGCATACATTTTTTAAAACTTGTGATATTTTTTAGATGTCAAAAAATATTTTCAGGTTTTAGAAAAAATTTATGTATCAAAATGTGTTTGCACTTTAATATTTTTTTTCAGGTTTAAAAAAAAATATGTTTCAAAAAGTGTTTGCACTTTATTTATTTTTTCAGGTTTCAAAAAATGTTTATGTTTCAAAATTCCAAACATTAAAATACACAAAATGAAATGAATTTGTGCAACAAATAGAAAAGAAGAACATTTTTGAACTTCCGAACAATTTTAGAAATGTGCGATCATTTTTTAAACTTCATGAATTCTTCTTGTGTTTTAGTGGGCCAGCCCAAATTCTTGTCCGTGAGAGTAGCTGGTTATCCCGGCCGGGATTGTAGTATTCCCAGTGTGCCAAACAGGTCTAGGTTCTAAAATAGACCGGGATTACAAGTTTAGAGTGGCAATTTTCGGAATTCAAAGTTCAGGGTTTGATTTAACTTTCGTCTACAACTTCAAAGTTTATTTTGGACTTTTTCCAACTTGGTATGATGTGGCAAAAAGGCCTACAGTGTGTCGTAACTTGTCAGTCGAGTTGCCGGGGCTCTAACCAGTCTTTCACCCTTACTAGTCCTCCCTCGGCGTTTGTGAATACCCCCTGCCTATACTTTGAAGTAACATGCACTCCCTACATGCACTTATTTTTCATGGTAATATGTGTCTCATTCATATCATACAAATCAAAGTACAAGTCACGTAAGAACCACAAAATTGAAAAGATAGCAGAACATCTCTGAGCTTGACATCAAGACCCGTCACTCGCCTCCGGCACCACCACAACAAACCACCGAAGAAAATAATGACAAATCACCTCCTCAGCCGAGCTCGACGCGGCTTCATCGCTGATATGCAGTTTGCGGACCTTCAATGTGGTTGACCAAAAGTGAAGCCCTTACCATTGAACGAATCAGACCGGGGCAACACCCCGGGCACGCCATCGAACTCCAGATCTGGTACCCCCCACCACTAAGACGTCGAAGGAGGAAACCATGCCTACCATCCATGAACCACGAACCCAGCACACATTCCGTCTTCTAGATGTCGTCGATACAGACCACTATATGCGTCCGCTCCTGGACTACCTCCCAAGTTCCGCGCCGACACTGGAAGAAACATCGTCGCAACGATGGAGCCTGAGGGCACACATCCACCACAAGGATACCGTCGCCACGTCATTCTTACTTGAACAGACTATTTTTCAAATCCATCCCCAACCATAGGACCAATGGCCTCATCAGGGAAGAATTCGAAGAATCTTTATTCAATGTCATCATCGCCGTTGCGTAAGTCAAGACGATGAATAGCCTAGAAACCTGGACTACGAGGAAATAAAAATGATCCACACACGTGGATCCGGCGACCTCCCTCACCACCGACGACCGAGGTTGCCGGCGGAGAGGAGCCGCCGGAGGACTGCGCTAGAAGATTGGCCTATCCTGGTGGCGGCTATGGTTCCAGCCACCAATGTAGGATCGAAAGTATGTCTAGAGGGGGTGATTAGACTACTTGACCAAATAAAACTTATCCTTTTCCCAATTTTAGTTCTTGGCAGATTTTAGCAACTTTGGACAAGTCAATCAATCTTAACACAATTCAAGCAAGCATGCAAAGAGTATATGAGCAGCGGAAAATAAAGCATGCAACTTGCAAGAATGTAAAGGAAAGGGTTTGGAGGAATCAAACGCAATAGGAGACACGGATGTTTTTGTCGTGGTTCCGATAGGTGGTGCTATCGTACATCCACGTTGATGGAGACTTCAACCCACGAAGGGTAACAACTGCGCGAGTCCACGGAGGGCTCCACCCACAAAGGGTCCACGAATAAGCAACCTTGTCTATCTCACCATGGTTGTCGCCCACGAAGGACTTGCCTCACTAACGGTAGATCTTCATGAAGTAGGAGATCTCCTTGCCCTTACAAACTCCTTGGTTCAACTCCACAATCTTGTCGGAGGCTCCCAAGTGACACCTAGCCAATCTAGGAGACACCACTCTCCAAGAAGTAACAAATGGTGTGTTGATGATGAACTCCTTGCTCCTGTGCTTCAAATGATAGTCTCCCCAACACTCAACTCTCTCTCACAGGATATGGATTTGGTGGAAAGAAGATTTGAGTGGAAAGCAACTTGGGGAAGGCTAGAGATCAAGATTCATATGGTAGGAATGGAATATCTTGGCCTCAACACAAGTGTAGGTGGTTCTCTCTCAGAAAAAGTAAGTTGGAAGTGTAGGTTCGTTCTGATGGCTCTCTCCACAAATGAAGAGGAGGTGGACGGGTATATATAGCCTCCACACAATATCTAACCGTTACACACAACTTGCCAATCTTGGTGGGACCGAATTGGTAAACTCGGTCGGACCGATTCAGCAAATCTAGTGACCGTTAGGATTTTCGGTGGGACCGACATGCAACTCGGTAGGACCGATATGGTTAGGGTTAGGACATAACGTAATCTCGGTGAGACCGATTACACAAACACGGTGAGACCGATTTTGGTAATAAGCTAACCAGAGAGTTGGTCAGGTAAACTCGGTGGGACCGATGCGCTCATTTCGGTGAGACCGAAATGTTACGGAAAGGAAATAGAGAGTTTACATTGCAATCTCGGTGGGACCGATTGCTTATCTCGGTGGGACTGAAACGTTACGAAGGGAAACAGAGAGATTACAATCCCATCTCGGTGAGACCGAGATCCCTATCGATGAGACCGATTTGCCTAGGGTTTGTGGCAGTGGCTATGACATCGGAACTCGGTGGCGCCAGATTGAAAGAACCGATGGGGCCGAGTTTGACCTTTGGTTTAAGTCATATGTGGATGTGAGAAAGTAGTTGAGGGCTTTGGAGCATATCACTAAGCATTTTGAGCAAGAGCCTCATTAAGCAACACCTCATCCCTCCTTGATAGTATTGGCTTTTCCTATAGACTCAATGTGATCTTGGATCACTAAAATAGAAAATGTAGAGTCTTGAGCTTTGAGCTTGAGCCAATCCTTTTGTCCTTAGCATTTTGAGGGGTCCACTTTTCTCATCCATGCCATGCCAATCATTGAGCTTTCCTGAAATATTAATTTTGGAATAGCATTAGCTCAATGAGCTATATGTTGTTAGGAATTACCAAAACCACCTAGGGATAGTTGCACTTTCAATCTCCCCCTTTTTGGTAATTGATGACAACATATAGATCAAAGCTTCGACAAATGATAATAACAGTGAAAAACATTGTCGCTTTGAGAAGTATGTGAAAAGCAAGAGCTCTCCCTAAATTTCTGTATAGTTTAAGATTTTCTTTGGACTGCAAATGCACAATGAGTTAGGATCATGGATTACTCTTCCATGTCACATACATCTTGGTGGAGCGCTCAAAATTATAATAATTAAATGCATGCACTCATCATCAAGCAAAGTGAATGATCATATGGGTATAGAAAAGGATAATGTCATCCAACAAGCATTAAGATAGCATATGATCAAACACATGATCATCCAAGTATCACACAAAAGCATAAAGTATCTCAAACAAGCAAATAACAAAGTTCAACCACCAAAAAACAAGAGAGAACAAAGAGCAACACTCTCTCTCGAAGCCTGTGATCTATACATTTTCTCCCCCTTTGGCAACAAGTTACCAAAAAGTTCATAAAAATGCATAGTGCTAGATCGACTCTCAGGCTTGGTCTTCAGGTGGTGGTGTAGATAAAACTCCAAGGACAAAGGCATTAGTTGATGTAGATGGAGCTGGTGGAGTGGGTGCTGAAGCTGGTGGCACTGAAGCTGTAGCTGGTGCAGATGAAGTTGCTCTGGTGTCTGTAACTGGCACTGCAGCAGATCTCTGTCCTCTGGGCACTCTAGCAAAAGCATCAGTGGTAGACTTGCCCTTCTTCTCCTGCACTTCATCCTACAGTTGCTCAACAACTGACTGTATCTCAGTGACCTTCATGTCTAAATCATAGAACTTCTGCTTCATGATCCTCTCCAAGCCCTCCTGGTTTTGAGTCAGGGTGGCCAATACCTTCTCAATCCTCAGAGTGGAGGCAATCAAGTAGCCAAGCTGATCTTGCTTGCTCTTCAGAAGATACTGAGATGCCTCATCAATGGTTGGCATCTTTGCAGCCTTTTCAGTCCTTGCCTTTTCCCTCTTTGCTTGTGCTTGCACAGAAGATGGTTCATTCTCATCCATCACTAGAGTGTTGTCCTCAAAGTCTGGGTAGATGGGCATATGTTCCTTGTCCAAGAGATATGTGCCAGTGCCCATCTTGGAGTTGATTAGCTCCTGGATCTGTGGGGCATATCCACAACTTCTCTTCTGATCTACAGATGTTCTTTTTGTAGTTTCCACAATTAGGCTCATGACTTTGAACTTTTGAGGCACATCAAATATGTGAAGCAGGTTAATTGCATGGCCTCTGATCATCTTGTGATCACCTGACTTTGGCAATAGAGTGTGCCTGAGGATCCAGTTGATTGTTGGCAAACCTGACATAAGGTAATGTACTGATCCAAATTTGTGTGTCTCAAGAGCAGCATCTGGGATCTCTCTGTACATATGTGCCATGGTGTTGTGATCCTTCTTCTTCTTGGCATAGACATCCAAGTCATCTTCATTCTCCTCGGGAGCATTGATTAATTTTGCCCATTCTTCAACTATTGACTGGTACCTAGTACCTTCAGACATCCAGACAATCCTTCCATCTGGGTAGAAATGAGTTGTGGAGTAAAACTGCATAATAAGCTCATCATTCCACTTTGTGAGCTTTTGAGCCACAAACTCATCAACTCCACATGCCTTGAAGTTGTCATATACACCAGGGAAGTGATCCTCATTTTCCTTAATGAACTTCCAATCAACCCATCTCATGTCACACACTATGGGCTTCTTGTCAAGTAAAACAGTCTCATAGAAGTCCTGTTGTTCCTTAGTGTGGAATCTGTAGTCCACAACAGTCCTTCTCCTAGTGGCATATGGATCAGACTCTCTCCATAGCCTCAATCCTGAATCCTTCCTGATTTTCATATTCTCTGCAACTGGGTGTGCATCATTGTTATCAGGGATCTTGGGCTTCAACTTCCTCAAAACAACAGAATCATCTTCCTCTTCTTCTTCAACAGCTTGAGGCACTGGGGCCTTGTTCTTCTCCTCAGCAGAGATGTTCCTGGTGCTCCTCTTGGGTTTTGGCTTTGGAGCTGGAGCAGCAGTCTTAGGAGCAGTTTTGGGCTTAGATGGAGCAGCCCCTGCCTTAATTGCATCTCCCATAAGCTTTTGAGCTTTGGGTGTTGGTGCTGCATCCTCTTCCTCTTCCTCTTCTTTAGAATCTCTCATCATTGAAGGTTTACCAATAACTCTGGCAATGGTCTTCTTGACCCTTTCTTTCCTTTTCTTCTCTACCACAACCTGTTCTTTGGGTGCATATCCCAAAGTTTCTTGAGTGGATGATCTGGCCTTTGACATAGGAACTCTCTTGGCAGGAATATTTTGCTTCATTCTTGGCTTAGTGGCAGCAGTTGTGCCATATTCCTTTTTCAAAACTTTCCTCCTTGAGGTGGCCTCTTCCTATAGCCACATAGTCCTCATCCTCAGAATCTGAGGTTCTCTTATTTCTGGCCCTGGTGGCTGCCTTAGGCAAGTTGCCGGGTGTACTCCTGCTTCCCTCATCAAAGCTGCTAGAGGGACTAGTGCCCTCACTCATGTTAACTTGCTCCTCAGAATTGTTCTGACTGTCACTCTGATCTGACATGATGCAAACACTGACAGTAGACCCTGTGAATAGATTATAGATGAGGTAGAGTAGATGAGCATCACAAAGTACAGAGGTTTTTGTAAAAAAATGAGATAAAAACTTAGTTTTAGTTTTCCACGGAAAGCATTTCGGATCTACCGATTTGAAAACTCGGTGATACCAAAGCAGCTTTTGGAACCTAAACTAGTGAACTCGTCAGACCGAGTCACAGTTCGGTGGCACCGAGACTGCTAGGGTTTCACAAAGAATTGAACTCGGTCACACCGATTTGCAATTCTCGGTCGGACCGAGAATCACATGTGCAATGGCCTTAGCCAAATCGGTGGAACCGATTTCAACAACTCAGTTGGTCCGAGATGATTTCAGCGGAAACCTAACCCTAAATTTTCAATCCACAACTAAACTACGGAGTGATTTCGCTGGATAGAGTGATCTCAATCGTGGCAAGATACATGGAAAAACAATGTGCTAGGAATCGGAGTGAGATTAGCACAAGGATCAAGTCCATACCCTAAGTGCGGCGATGGACCTGCAACGGCGGCAACGACGGAGATGATTTCCGTTTATGGCGGCAGAGACCAACGGCGGGAGGCAGCTGGCGATGAGGAGGACGATCCGGAGACCCAGGGAGGCAGAGCAGGCTGAGCGCGAGCGAAGGGGTTCGGAGAATTTTCCAAATTTTGGCCCGGGGATATATATAGCCTGACCCTGTCGGTGTGACCGAGTGGAACAACTCGGTGGCACCGAGATGCATAACTGCAAGCAGTTACTGCAACTCGGAATGACCGAAAAGTTCAAATCGGTTGCACCGAGATTGAAAACCTAGATCGACTTAGTGATCTCGGTATGACCGAAATGGATGAATCGGTCAGACCGAAACGCACAAAGAAGTTTTAGAAGTTTAAGTCTATGACGAATCGGGGACTCCGAGTGCTCCTCACACAGGGTGGTTCAAATCTGACTTGATCAAACTTTATGATGTAGCATGAATGGAGTTTGAGACAAGAAAAGCATAGATAGCTAGAGAAGGTTCTTAGGCATTCTTGTCCATCCACTTGGCAAAAGAAAAAGGAACCAAACAATCAAAACAACAAGTGGATGTCCTCTAATGAGTAAATTATGCAACCAACATGCTCACACACTAAAATGGAAAATGAAATATGTAGCAAAGCATGCACAACCAATTTTAGCATCTATCAAGCAATTGGCGATGACTAGGTCATCTATATATGAGTATATTGACTTAGGAGTCAAATGAGAACATTTGATCATAGATCATACTCATGGTTTAAGCACAAGTGGGGTTACCACTTTTACATAAAGTTTTGTTGTGTTCACACCATTAGAGTTGCTTTAGCTCAATTCTTAGAGTAAAGCTCCCCCTAGATGTGAGCTCCCCCTAAGAGGGATGAACTAACCTTGGGTTTTGTCGATGATGACTTCATGTAGGTGTTGAAGATGTGGATGCTCAATATTGATGTAGATCATTTGGAGCAATCCTTTGGAGTGAGTTGCACTTTCAATACCTACACGGGTTAGTCCCACAAGGAACAAACAAGGATATCCATAAACATAGAGTGATGCACACACAGGATGATGTCTATGAAAGCATTATGTTACCTTGTCCGTTGTCTTACCAACAAGAGTGTTTGTGACTACTTGAACTAGTGCAAGATGTGGAAGTTGATTGCACTTGTTCTTGCCAAAATGATAAGAGTGAAGTATGTTGGCGGAGTCACCCTCAGGAACTCTCTAGTTCTTCTTCTTCGGGATACACATCATCTTGATGGGAATCCTTGGAGTTGTAGTCGTACTTGATGAAGTAGAACTTGATGTAGTCTTGGGAGCCCACTTGACCAAGGCCTTGGGTGCTTCTTCAAATGCATCAATTTCCTCTTGAAGCTTATCCTTGCCTTTTTGCTCGTGGTCTTGTGGTGGAAGATCATCTTGAGCTTGTGTCCCTTTGAAGGAAGTAGGATCATACTTATTTTGTTGAGGAACAAACTTCATCTTGGGGTATTGATCTTCTTCCCACTCAACTCCATTGGCATTGAACTTTCGTTCAAAACCAACACCTTGGTTCTTCCGGTGCCTTCCTTGCTTGCGTACAATTTCCTCAAATTGCTTACTCCCAGCAAGGCTCTTGTAAACACCTTTCTCTATAATTCCCTTCAATAAGCTATTTTCTTGCTCAAGTGTAACTTGGCTAAGAGAATCATTAATGGAATCAAGAGAACTACTAGAAGCAACAACATTGGATTTAGCATGATTATTGTTACTACTAGAGGAAGAATCTTTCTTGTTCTTGTTACTAGACTTGACTTGAGGCATGTAAGTGGATAAGAGTAAACGGTTGGCAATGTAAGAAGAACTTTTCTTTCGAAGATTATCATTGATTGCCTTTAAGAACTCATGCTCTTGCTCAAGGTTGAGCTTTTCAAAACGTAATTTCTCATGAGTCCTTAAAAGTTCTTGATGATCTCCTAAGATAGTTTCATCAGCTAACTTAAGAGTGTTTAGTTCTTTAGTTAGAGACTCAATCTTCTCCTTATAATTGTCATTTGTTTTATCTTGATTAGCATGATTAATTGATGTTTCATCATAGTATTCATCACTAGAGTTGTCAACAAGTAAATCATCATCACCTAACAAGTCATCTTCATCACTATTGAATCAACATACTCGGGGTGTGATACCTTTGGGCCTTTAGCCATGAAGCATCTTCCAAGTCCTTCATTTGGTGAATCAAATATGCCGTAGGAGTTGGTTGACACAAGTGCTAGACCGGAAACACCTTCATCTTGAGTATATTCGGAGTCAGAGTGATAGCTTCTCTCGGAGTGATTGTCGGAGTCGGAGCCGGATACCCATTCACCAACATGAGCTTGATGTCTTCGTTTTGTGTAGCTCCTTGATGACTTGTCCTTCCTTTCCGAATCCTTGCTTCTCCGGGATGTTCTTCGTTCATAACGATCATCTCTACTCCTTCTCTCTCTTGATGGTGATTCTTCTCTTCTACTTCTTCTTTTTGGAGAATCTTCTCTTCTCTTGTAGGGTGCCGTACACTCATTGGAATAGTGTTTGGGTCTTCCACAATTGTAGCAATTTCGCTCTCGACTAGAAGATCTTTTGTCATTGTAGGACTTTGACTTGGAACTTCTCTCTTTACTTCTACTCTTGTAGAACGTTGAAGTTCTTCACCATTAGGCTCAATTCTTCATTGAAGGTTTGTTTCTCACTTGATGATGTGGGAGCTTCACATGAGGCTTTGTAAGCACCACTTGACTTGTTATGGAGCTCCTCCTTATCCTTGAGTGACATCTCATGAGCAACAATTCTTCCAATGACTTCCGTTGGCTTAAGATCTTTGTAATTGGGCATCATTTGGATCAGTGTGCATACGGTATCATATTTTCCGTCCAAAGCTCTTAGGATCTTCTTGATGATGAATTTGTCAGTCATCTCTTCACTTCCTAAGCCGGCGATATCATTTGTGATAAGAGCAAGCCTAGAGTACATTTCAGCGACACCTTCACCATCCTTCATTTTGAACTTGTCAAGCTGACTTTGAAGCATATCCAACTTGGATTCCTTGACGGAGTCGGCACCTTCATGCATATCAATCAAAGTATCCCAAATTTCCTTTGCATTCTCAAGATGGCTGATTTTGTTGAATTCTTCGGGGCACAATCCGTTGAAGAGGATATCACAAGCTTGATCATTGTATTGCAGCATCTTCAACTCTTCCGCGGTAGCTTCACGGTTCGGTTCTCTCCCATCAAAGAATTCACTTTGCAAGCCAATACACACAATAGCCCATACAGCAGGGTTATGTCCAAGAATATGCATTTTCATCTTATGCTTCCAACTAGCAAAATTAGTACCATCAAAGTAAGGACCTATACGTTGGTAATTTCCCTCGCTAGATGCCATACTCTCCTAGGTTGTGAAACCAAGGCTATGACTACCAAAAGCTATGGAAATCAAAGCAAATGGAGACCAAAGCCCTGATACCACTTGTAGGATCGAAAGTATGTCTAGAGGGGGGGGTGATTAGACTACTTGACCAAATAAAACTTATCATTTTCCCAATTTTAGTTCTTGGCGGATTTTAGCAACTTTGGACAAGTCAATCAATCTTAACACAATTCAAGCAAGCATGCAAAGATTATATGAGCAGCAGAAAATAAAGCATGCAACTTGCAAGAATGTAAAGGGAAGGGTTTGGAGGAATCAAACGCAATAAGAGACACGGATGTTTTTGTCGTGGTTCCGATAGGTGGTGCTATCGTACATCCACGTTGATGGAGACTTCAACCCACGAAGGGTAACGGCTGCACGAGTCCACGGAGGGCTCCACCCATGAAGGGTCCATGAAGAAGCAACCTTGTCTATCCCACCATGGCTGTCACCCACGAAGGACTTGTCTCACTAGCGGTAGATCTTCACGAAATAGGTGATCTCCTTGCCCTTACAAACTCCTTGGTTCAACTCCACAATCTTTTCGGAGGCTCCCAAGTGACACCTAGCCAATCTAGGAGACACCACTCTCCAAGAAGTAACAAATGGTGTGTTGATGATGAACTCCTTGCTCTTGTGCTTCAAATGATAGTCTCCCCAACACTCAACTCTCTCTCACAGGATATGGATTTGGTGGAAAGAAGATTTGAGTGGAAAGCAACTTGGGGAAGGCTAGAGATCAAGATTCATATGGTAGGAATGGAATATCTTGGCCTCAACACAAGTATAGGTGGTTCTCTCTCAGAAAAAGTAAGTTGGAAGTGTAGGTTTGTTCTGATGGCTCTCTCCATGAATGAAGAGGAGGTGGAGGGGTATATATAGCCTCCACACAAAATCTAACCGTTACACACAACTTGCCAATCTCGGTGGGACCGAATTGGTAAACTCAGTCGGACCGATTCAGCAAATCTAGTGGTCGTTAGGATTTTCGGTGGGATCGACATGCAACTCGGCAGGACCGTATGGTTAGGGTTAGGGCATAACGTAATCTCGGTGAGACCGATTACACAAACTCGGTGAGACCAATTTTGGTAGTAAGCTAACCATAGAGTTGTTCAGGTAAACTCGGTGGGACCGATGCGCTCATTTCGGTGAGACCGAATGTTACGAAAAGGAAACAGAGAGTTTACATTGCAATCTCGGTGGGACCGAAATGTTACGAAGGGAAACAGAGAGATTACAATCCCATATCGGTGAGACCGAGATCCCTATCAGTGAGACCGATTTGCCTAGGGTTTGTGGCAGTGGCTATGGCATCTGAACTCGGTGGCGCCAGATAGAAAGAAACGGTGGGGCCAAGTTTGAATTTTGGTTTAGGTCATATGTGGATGTGAGAAAGTAGTTGATGGCTTTGGAGCATATCACTAAGCATTTTGAGCAAGAGCCTCATTAAGCAACACCTCATCCCTCCTTGATAGTATTGGCTTTTTCTATAGACTCATTGTGATCTTGGATCACTAAAATAGAAAATGTAGAGTCTTGAGCTTTGAGCTTGAGCCAATCCTTTTGTCCTTAGCATTTTGAGGGGTCCACTTTTCTCATCCATGCCATGCCAATCATTGAGCTTTCCTGAAATATTAATCTTGGAATAGCATTAGCTCAATGAGCTATATGTTGTTAGGAATTACTAAAACCACCTAGGGATAGTTGCACTTTCAGCCAGGGATGAGAGGAAAACTTTCTGCGTGCACTTTTCTTACTAAAACTTCTACATCCATGGACAATTAAGGAGCAATGCTACATCCATGAAAAATTACGTACATTTACAGGGGATTTCCCAGTTGGCGTTTTTTCATTGGAGATGAGAGGGAAGAAGGGACCCACCCCCGTTGAAATAGGAGAGAGTAAAACACACTATAAAAGGGAATGGAGAGAGTACCATATACGAGAGGATCTACAACTAACTAGCTTATTTCTAGCATAGCTGTTAGCTACTCCACCTTTGGTTGTGAACCACCGGGAAGACTGCCCATAGTGGGAGTAACTTCGGTAGTAACATAGGGTCCAACTCAACAAATTTGCTTATGTGGCAACGATTTAATGAGGAGAAAGATGATTTGAGTAACATAACTAGTTACTCATACTGTGGGTAACATCACATATACCAAGAAAACTGTTGGAAATATGCCCTAGAGGCAATAATAAAAGCATTATTATTATATTTCCTTGTTCATGATAATTGTCTTTATTCATGCTATAATTGTGTTATCCGGAAATCGTAATACATGTGTGAATAATAGACACCAACATGTCCCTAGTAAGCCTCTAGTTGACTAGCTCGTTGATCAACAGATAGTCATGGTTTCCTGACTATGGACATTGGATGTCATTGATAACGAGATCACATCATTAGGAGAATGATGTCATGGACAAGACCCAATCCTAAACATGGCATAAGATCGTATAGTTCATTTGCTAGAGTTTTCCAATGTCAAGTATCTTTTCCTTAGACCATGAGATCGTGTAACTCCCAGATACCGTAGAAGTGCTTTGGGTGTGCCAAACGTCACAACGTAACTGGGTGACTATAAAGGTATACTACGGGTATCTCCGAAAGTGTCTGTTGGGTTGACACGGATCAAGACTGGGATTTGTCACTCCGTATGATGGAGAGGTATCACTGGGCCCACTCGGTAATGCATCATCATAATGAGCTCAAAGTGACCAAGTGTCTGGTCACGGGATCATGCATTACGGTACGAGTAAAGTGACTTGCCGGTAACGAGATTGAACAAGGTATTGGGATACTGACGATCGGATCTCGGGCAAGTAACATACCGATTGACGAAGGGAATTGTATACGGGGTTGCTTGAATCCTCGACATCATGGTTCATCCGATGAGATCATCGAGGAGCATGTGGGAGCCAACATGGGTATCCAGATCCCGCTATTGGTTATTGACCGGAGAGTCGTCTCGGTCATGTCTACATGTCTCCCGAACCCGTAGGGTCTACACACTTAAGGTTCGGTGCCGCTAGGGTTCTAGGGATATGTATATGCAGTAACCCGAATGTTGTTCGGAGTCCCGGATGAGATCCCGGACGTCACGAGGAGTTCCGGAATGGTCCGGAGGTAAAGAATTATATATAGGAAGTGCTATTTCGGGCATCGGGACAAGTTTCGGGGTCACCGGTATTGTACCGGGACCGCCGGAAGGGTCCCGGGGGTCCACCGGGTGGGGCCACCTGCCCCGGGGGGCCACCTGGGCTGTAGGGGGTGTGCCTTGGCCTATATGGGCCAAGGGCACCAGCCCCAAGAGGCCCATGCGCCTAGGGTTCAAGAAGGGAAGAGTCCCAAAGGGGGAAGGCGCCTCCTAGGTGCCTTGGGGAGGAGGGATTCCTCCCTTGGCCGCACCCCCCCTAGGAGATTGGATCTCCTAGGGCCGGCGCCCCCCCCCCCCTTGGACTCCCTATATATAGTGGGGAAAGGAGGACCTCTCATACAACATCTTTGGTGCCTCCCTCTCCCTCTCCAACACATCCTCCTCCTCCATAGTGCTTGGCGAAGCCCTGCCGGAGTACTGCAGCTCCACCACCACCACGCCGTTGTGCTGCTGCTGGAGCCATCTTCCTCAACCTCTCCTTCCCCCTTGCTGGATCAAGAAGGAGGAGACGTTACGCTGACCGTACGTGTGTTGAACGCGGAGGTGCCGTCCGTTCGGCGCTAGGATCTCCGGTTTGGATCACGTCGAGTACGCCTTCCTCATCCCCGTTCTTTGAACGCTTCCGCGCGTGATATACAAAGGTATGTAGATGCAATCCAATCACTCGTTGCTAGATGAACTCATAGATGGATCTTGGTGAAACCGTAGGAATTTTTTTTGTTTTCTGCAACGTTCCCCAACAAAAACATGAGTCTACAACCTAATAAGAAGTGTTGCATGACTCCCCATCCTTACTCCCCACTAGAGGTAATAACATACATATGCATGTTATTAGTCTATGTTACTCCCTGTTGGAAATATGCCCTAGAGGCAATAATAAATGGTTATTATTATATTTCTTTGTTCATGATAATTGTCTATTGTTCATGCGATAATTGTGTTATCTGGAAATTGTAATACATGTGTGAATACATAGACCACAACACGTCCCTAGTGAGCCTCTAGTTGACTAGCTCGTTGATCAAAAGATAGTCATGGTTTCCTGACTATGGACATTGGATGTCATTGATAACGGGATCACATCATTAGGAGAATGATGTGATGGACAAGACCCAATCCTAAGCATAGCTCAAAGATCGTGTAGTTCGTTTGTTATAGCTTTTCCGAATGTCAAGTATCATTTCCTTAGACCATGAGATTGTGCAACTCCTGGATACTGTAGGAGTGCTCTGGGTGTGCCAAACGTCACAACGTAACTGGGTGACTATAAAGGTACACTACGGGTATCTTCGAAAGTGTCTGTTGGGTTGGCACGAATCGAGTCTGGGATTTGTCACTCCGTATGACGGAGAGGTATCTCTGGGCCCACTCGGTAATGCATCATCATAATGAGCTCAATCTGACCAAGTGGTTGATCACGGGATCATGCATTACGGTACGAGTAAAGTGACTTGCCAGTAACGAGATTGAACGAGGTATTGGGATACCGACGATCGAGTCTCGCGCAAGTAACGTACCGATTGACAAAGGGAATTGTATACGGGATTGATCGAATCCTCGACATCATGGTTCATCCGATGATATCATCGAGGAGCATGTGGGAGCCAACATGGGTATCCAGATCCTGCTGTTGGTTATTGACCGGAGAGTCGTCTCGGTCATGTCTGTGTGTCTCCCGAACCCGTAGGGTCTACACACTTAAGGTTCGGTGACGCTAGGGTTGTTGAGATATTAGTATACGGTAACCTGAAAGTTGTTTGGAGTCCCGGATGAGATCTCGGACGTCACGAGGATTTCCGTAATGGTCCGGAGGTGAAGATTTATATATAGGAAGTCAAGTTTCGGTCATCGGGAAAGTTTCGGGGGTAATCGGTATTGTACCGGGACCACCGGAAGGGTCCTGAGGGTCCACCGGGTGGGGCCACCTATCCCGGAGGGCCCCATGGGCTGAAGTGGGAGGGGAACCAGCCCCTAGTGGGCTGGTGCGCCCCCCTTGGGCCTCCCCCTGCGCCTAGGGTTGGAAACGCTAGGGGTGGGGGCGCCCCACTTGGCTTGGGGGGCACTCCACCCCCCTTGGCCGCCGCCCCCTTGGAGATTCAATCTCCTAGGGCCGGCGCCCCCCCTAGGGGTCCTATATATAGTGGGGGGAGGGAGGGCAGCCACACCCTAGCCCCTGGCGCCTCCCTCTCCCTCCCTTGACACTCCTCCCTCTCCCTGAGCTTGGCGAAGCCCTGCCGAGATCACTATTGCTTCCACCACCACGCCGTCGTGCTGCTGGATCTTCACCAACCTCTCCTTCCCCCTTGCTGGATCAAGTTGGAGGAGATGTCTTCCCAACCGTACGTGTGTTAAACGCGGAGGTGCCATCCGTTCGACGCTAGGTCATCGGTGATTTGGATCACGACGAGTACGACTCCATCAACCCCGTTCTCTTGAACGCTTCCGCACGCGATCTACAAGGGTATGTAGATGCACTCCCCTCTACCTCGTTGCTAGATGACTCCATAGATTGATCTTGGTGATGCGTAGAAAATTTTAAAATTCTGCTACGTTCCCCAACAGTGGCATCATGAGCTAGGTCTATGCGTAGTTTCTATGCACGAGTAGAACACAAAGCAGTTGTGGGCGTGGATATTGTCAATTTGCTTGCCGTTACTAGTCTTATCTTGATTCGGCAGCATCGTGGGATGAAGCGGCCCGGACCGACCTTACACGTACGCTTACGTGAGACTGGTTCCACCGATTGATATGCACTAGTTGCATAAGGTGGCTGGCGGGTGTCTGTCTCTTCCACTTTAGTCGGATCGGATTCGATGAAAAGGGTCCTTATGAAGGGTAAATAGAAATTGGCATTCACGTTGTGGTTTTGGCGTAGGTAAGAAACGTTCTTGCTAGAAACCTATAGCAGCCACGTAAAAACTTGCAACAACAATTAGAGGACGTCTAACTTGTTTTTGCAGCATGTGCCGTGTGATGTGATATGGCCAAAAGGATGTGATGAATGATATATGTGATGTATGAGATTGATCATGTTCTTGTAATAGGAATCACGACTTGCATGTCGATGAGTATGATAACCGGCAGGAGCCATAGGAGTTGTCTTAATTTATTTATGACCTGCGTGTCAACATAAACGTCATGTATTTACTTTACTTTATTGCTAAAGCGTTAGCCATAGTAGTAGAAGTAATAGATGACGAGACAACTTCAAGAAGACACGATGATGGAGATCATGGTGTCATGCCGGTGATAACGATGATCATGAAGCCCCGAAGATGGAGATCAAAAGGAGCAAATGATATTGGCCATATCATGTCACTATTTGATTGCATGTGATGTTTATCATGTTTTGCATCTTATTGCTTAGAACGACGGTAGCTTAAATAAGATGATCCCTCGTAATAATTTCAAGAAAGTGTTCCCCCTAACTATGCACCATTGCGAAGGTTCGTTGTTTCGAAGCACCACGTGATGATCGGGTGTGATAGATTCTAACGTTCGAATACAACGGGTGTAAGCCAGATTTACACACGCAATACACTTAGGTTTACTTGACGAGCCTAGCATGTACAGACATGGCCTCGGAACACGGAAGACCGAAAGGTTGAGCATGAGTCGTATAGAAGATACGATCAACATGAAGATGTTCACCGATGTTGACTAGTCCGTCTCACGTGATGATCGGACACGGCCTAGTTGACTCGGATCATGTTTCACTTAAGATGACTAGAGGGATGTCTATCTGAGTGGGAGTTCATTGAATAATTTGATTAGATGAACTTAATTATCATGAACTTAGTCTAAAATCTTTACACTATGTCTTGTAGATCAAATGGCCCACGCTAATGTTGCCCTCAACTTCAACGCGTTCCTAGAGAAAACCAAGCTGAAAGATGATGGCAGCAACTATACAGACTGGGTCCGGAACCTGAGGATCATCCTCATAGCTGTCAAGAAAGATTATGTCCTAGAAGCACCACTAGGTGACGCACCCATCCCAGAGAACCAAGACGTTATGAACGCTTGGCAGTCACGTGCTGATGATTACTCCCTCGTTCAGTGCGGCATGCTTTATAGCTTAGAACCGGGGCTCCAAAAGTGTTTTGAGCGACACGGAGCATATGAGATGTTCGAAGAACTGAAAATGGTTTTCCAAGCTCATGCCCGGGTCGAGAGATATGAAGTCTCCGACAAGTTCTTCAGTTGTAAGATGGAGGAAAATAGTTCTGTCAGTGAGCACATACTCAAAATGTCTGGGTTGCATAACCTCTTGACTTAGCTGGGAGTTAATCTCCCGGATGACGCGGTCATTGACAGAATCCTTCAGTCGCTTCCACCGAGCTACAAGAGCTTTGTGATGAACTTCAATATGCAGGGGATGGAAAAGACCATTCCTGAGGTATATTCAATGCTGAAATCAGCGGAGGTGGAAATCAAAAAGGAACATCAAGTGTTGATGGTGAATAAAACCACTAAATTCAAGAAAGGCAAGGGTAAGAAGAACTTCAAGAAGGACGGCAAGGGGGTTGCCGCGCCCGGTAAGCAAGCTGCCAGGAAGAAGTCAAAGAATGGACCCAAGCCTGAGACTGAGTGTTTTTATTGCAAGGGAAGTGGTCACTGGAAGCAGAACTGCCCCAAATACTTAGCGGACAAGAAGGCCAGCAACACTAAAGGTATATGTGATATACATGTAATTGATGTGTACCTTACCAGTACTCGTAGTAGCTCTTGGGTATTTGATATCGGTGTGGTTGCTCACATTTGTAACTCAAAGCAGGAGCTGCGGAATAAGCGGAGACTGGCGAAGGACGAGGTGACGATGCGCATCGGGAATGGTTCCAAGGTCGATGTGATCGCCGTCGGCATGCTACCTCTACATTTACCTACGGGATTAGTTTTAAACCACAATAATTGTTATTTAGTGCCAGCTTTGAGCATGAACATTGTATCAGGATCTCGTTTAATTCGAGATGGCTACTCATTTAAATCCGAGAATAATGGTTGTTCTATTTATATGAGAGATGTTTTATGGTCATGCTCTACTGGTGAATGGTTTATTCTTAATGAATCTCGAGCGTAATGTTACACATATTCATAGTGTGAATACCAAAAGATGTAAGGTTGATAATGATAGTCCCACATACTTGTGGCACTGCCGCCTTGGTCACATAGGTGTCAAACGCATGAAGAAGCTCCATGCAGCTGGACTTTTGGAGTCTCTTGATTACGAATCATTTGACACGTGCGAACCATGCCTCATGGGTAAAATGACCAAGACTCCATTCTCAGAAACAATGGAGCGAGCAACCAACTTATTGGAAATCATACATGCTGATGTGTGCGGTCCAATGAGTGTTGAGGCTCGTGGTGGCTATCGTTATGTTCTCACCCTCACTGATGACTTGAGTAGATATGGGTATGTCTACTTAATGAAACACAAGTCTGAGACCTTTGAAAAGTTTAAGGAATTTCAGAGTGAGGTTGAAAATCAATGTGACATAAAAATCAAGTTCTTGCGATCAGATCGTGGGGGAGAATACTTGAGTCACGAATTTGGCACACACTTAAGGAAATGTGGAATAGTTTCACACCTCACGCCGCCTGGAACACCTCAGTGTAATGGTGTGTCCGAACGTCGTAATCGCAATCTATTGGATATGGTGCGATCTATGATGTCTCTTACCGATTTACCGCTGTCATTTTGGGGCTATGCTTTAGAGACGGCCGCATTCACTTTAAATAGGGCTCCGTCGAAATCCGTTGAGACGACACCGTATGAATTATGGTTTGGTAAGAAACCTAAGCTGTCATTTCTAAAAGTTTGGGGATGCGATGCTTATGTCAAGAAACTTCAACCTGAAAAGCTCGAACCCAAGTCAGAAAAATGCGTCTTCATAGGATACCCTAAAGAAACTATTGGGTATACCTTCTACCTCAGATCCGAAGGCAAGATCTTTGTTGCCAAGAATGGATCCTTTCTAGAGAAAGAGTTTCTCTCGAAAGAAATAAGTGGGAGGAAAGTAGAACTCGATGAAGTATTACCTCTTGAACCGGTAAGTGGCGCAGCTCAAGAAAATGTTCCTGAGGTACCTGCACCGACTAGAGAGGAAGTTAATGATGATGATCATGAAACTTCAGATCAAGTTGCTACTGAACTTCGTAGGTCCACAAGGAGACATTCCGCACCAGAGTGGTACGGCAACCCTGTCTTGGAAATCATGTTGTTAGACAACGGTGAACCTTCAAACTATGAAGAAGCGATGGCGAGCCCAGATTCCGACAAATGGCTGGAAGCCATGAAATCCAAGATAGGATCCATGTATGAAAACGAAGTATGGACTTTGACTGACTTGCCCGATGACCGGCGAGCCATAGAAAATAAATGGATCTTTAAGAAGAAGATAGACGCGGATGGTAATGTAACCATCTATAAAGCTCGGCTTGTCGCTAAGGGTTGTCGACAAGTTCAAGGGGTTGACTACGATGAGACTTTCTCACCCATAGTGAAGCTGAAGTCCGTCTGAATCATGTTAGCAATTGCCGCATTCTATGATTATGAGATATGGCAAATGGACATCAAAACGACATTCCTTAATGGTTTCCTTAAGGAAGAATTGTATATGATGCAGCCGGAAGGTTTTTTCGATCCTAAGAATGCTGACAAGGTGTGCAAGCTCCAACGCTCGATCTATGGGCTGGTGCAAGCATCTCAGAGTTGGAACATTCGTTTTGATGAGATGATCAAAGCGTTTGGGTTTACGCAGACTTATGGAGAAGCCTGCATTTACAAGAAAGTGAGTGGGAGCTCTGTAGCATTTCTCATATTGTATGTGGATGACATACTGTTGACGGGAAATGATATAGAATTCTTGGAAAGCATAAAGGCCTACTTGAACAAGTGTTTTCCAATGAAGGATCTTGGAGAAGCTGCTTACATATTAGGCATCAAGATCTATAGAGATAGATCGAGATGCCTCATTGGTCTTTCACAGAGTACGTACCTTGACAAGATATTGAATAAGTTCAATATGGATCAGCCAAAGAAGGGGTTCTTGCATGTATTGCAAGGTACGAGATTGAGCATGACTCAATGACCGACCACGGTAGAAGATAGAGAAAAGATGAGTGTCGTCCCCTATGCCTCGGCCATAGGTTCTATCATGTATGCTATGTTGTGTACCAGACCTGATGTAAACCTTGACGTAAGTTTGGTAGGAAGGTACCAAAGTAATCCCGACATGGAACACTGGACAACGGTCAAGAATATTCTGAAGTACCTGAAGAGGACTAAGGATATGTTTCTCGTTTATGGAGGTGACAAAGAGCTCGTCGTAAAGGGTTACGTCGATGCTAGCTTCGACACAGATTTGGATGACTCTAAGTCACAAACCGGATACGTGTATATTTTGAATGGTGGGGCAGTAAGCTGGTGCAGTTGCAAGCAAAGCGTTGTGGCGGGATCTACATGTGAAGTGGAGTACATGGCAGCCTCGGAGGCAGCACAAGAGGCAATCTGGGTGAAGGAGTTCATTACCGACCTAGGAGTCATACCCAATGCGTCGGGCCTGATGACTCTCTTCTGTGACAACACTGGAGCTATTGCCCTTGCCAAGGAGCCCAGGTTTCACAGGAAGACCAGGCATATCAAGCGTCGCTTCAAGTCCATTCGTGAAAGTGTTCAAAATGGAGACATAGATATTTGTAAAGTACATACAAACCTGAATGTGGCAGATCCGTTGACTAAACCTCTCCCTAGAGCAAAACATGATCAACACCAGAACTACATGGGTGTTCGATTCATCACAATGTAACTAGACTATTGACTCTAGTGCAAGTGGGAGACTGTTGGAAATATGCCCTAGAGGCAATAATAAAATGGTCATTATTATATTTCTTTGTTCATGATAATTGTCTATTGTTCATGCTATAATTGTGTTATCCGGAAATCGTAATACATGTGTGAATACATAGACCACAACACGTCCCTAGTGAGCCTCTAGTTGACTAGCTCGTTGATCAAAAGATAGTCATGGTTTCCTGACTATGGACATTGGATGTCATTGATAACGGGATCACATCATTAGGAGAATGATGTGATGGACAAGACCCAATCCTAAGCATAGCTCAAAGATCATGTAGTTCGTTTGCTATAGCTTTTCCGAATGTCAGGTATCATTTCCTTAGACCATGAGATTGTGCAACTCCCGGATACTGTAGGAGTGCTTTGGGTGTGCCAAACGTCACAACATAACTGGGTGACTATAAAGGTACACTACGGGTATCTCCGAAAGTGTCTGTTGGGTTGGCACGAATCGAGACTGGGATTTGTCACTCCGTATGACGGAGAGGTATCTCTGGGCCCACTCGGTAATGCATCATCATAATGAGCTCAATGTGACCAAGTGGTTGATCACGGGATCATGCATTACGGTACGAGTAAAGTGACTTGCCGGTAATGAGATTGAACGAGGTATTGGGATACCGACGATCGAGTCTCGGGCAAGTAACGTACCGATTGACAAAGGGAATTGTATACGGGATTGATCGAATCCTCGACATCGTGGTTCATCCGATGAGATCATCGAGGAGCATGTGGGAGCCAACATGGGTATCCAGATCCCGCTGTTGGTTATTGACCGGAGAGTCGTCTCGGTCATGTCTGCGTGTCTCCCGAACTCGTAGGGTCTACACACTTAAGGTTCGGTGACGCTATGGTTGTTGAGATATTAGTATACGGTAACCTGAAAGTTTTCCGGAGTCCCGGATGAGATCCCAGATGTCACGAGGAGTTCCGAAATGGTCCGGAGGTGAAGATTTATATATAGGAAGTCAAGTTTCGGCCATCGGGAAAGTTTCGGGGGTAATCGGTATTGTACCGGGACCACCGGAAGGGTCCCGGGGGTCCACCGGGTGGGGCCACCTATCCCGGAGGGCCCCATGGGCTGAAGTAGGAGGGGAACCAGCCCCTAGTGGGCTGGTGCGCCCCCCTTGGGCCTCCCCCTACGCCTAGGGTTGGAAACCCTAGGGGTGGGGGCGCCCCACTTGGCTTGGGGGGGCACTCCACCCCCCTTGGCCGCCGCCCCCCCTTGGAGATTCAATCTCCTAGGGCCGGCGCCCCCCCCCCCTAGGGGTCCTATATATAGTGGGGGGAGGGAGGGCAGCCGCACCCTAGCCCCTGGCGCCTCCCTCTCCCTCCTATGACACTCCTCCCTTTCCCTGAGCTTGGTGAAGCCCTGCCGAGATCATCGTTGCTTCCACCACCACGCCGTCGTGCTGCTGGATCTTCATCAACCTCTCCTTCCCCCTTGCTGGATCAAGTTGGAGGAGACGTCTTCCCAACCGTACGTGTGTTGAACGCAGAGATGCCGTCCTTTCGGCGCTAGGTCATCGGTGATTTGTATCACGACGAGTACGACTCCATCAACCCCGTTCTCTTGAACGCTTCCGCGCGCGATCTACAAGGGTATGTAGATGCACTCCCCTCTCCCTCGTTGTTGGATGACTCCATAGATTGATCTTGGTGATGCGTAGAAAATTTTAAAATTCTGCTACGTTCCCTAACACTCCCTACTATGGCTAGTCGAAGGTTGATACCCCTCAAAGAGTTAACCCCCTAGTGGCTCTGACGCAAGAAGAAAAAGCAATTAGTACCATCGTTGTGGCTCCGTAGGCTGCCAAAGTTCATCGAGCTCAATCGGCAGATGCCGAAGAGATGGAGCGAAGTGGAGTAGGGAATTGGGAGCGGGTGGGGGAGAGAAGGGTCGTCAGTAGTTAGATCTCGAATGGATTGGGATTAGGAAGAGAAGAGAATATTTTATTTTGAGGTGGAGAGAGAAGGATGGTCGGGGGTGAATAAATAAAGAGCGATTGTTGGGAGTTGGGCCGCGGCGACGTGTGGGAGTTGGGTTGGGACCTGAATCAGTTTTAACCATAAAATCAGCTTTGTATTGTAGTTAGTAAAAACAGTTCTGATTTTGGGCCAGATCCATGAATTCACAGAAACGGTTTCAATTCTTTCAACCACCCAAGTAACAAGAGGGAGCTCCTATACGGCGCTGCAGGCGCCGGTTGTGCATCTTGGTGCCCACGCGGCCCACTCGTGGTCGCTTGATCGCTTCCACCCGCGGCAACAACTTGATGCATTGATTTAGGCAATGATGGTG
The DNA here is from genome assembly GCF_002162155.2 of Triticum dicoccoides. Taxonomy (NCBI): domain Eukaryota; kingdom Viridiplantae; phylum Streptophyta; class Magnoliopsida; order Poales; family Poaceae; genus Triticum; species Triticum dicoccoides. Next base: position 720,691,149 of record NC_041382.1, on the reverse strand, counting down.
GGAAGTGATCGAAAGAAGTGGGGAGAGGAAGAGGCGCTGCGGTGTGCCGACATCGTGTGTTGTGGCGGCAGAGGCAAGGAGGGAGGCGTCGATGTGGAGGCGGCTGAGCAGGAGGAGGAAATCTTTTGTTTAGTAGTTGGCTCGAATTCTCAAAATTGAGAGGCGGCCAACACGCCTCCCAAAATATTTTAGCACCTAACGCTTTTGAAAGTTAGGCTCAGTTAATGTTTTGAGAAGTTAAGCCCTTTTGTTAGAGATGTATAATCCCCGCCATACCAATCCGTGCGCCCCAAATAATAATAAAAGAAAAAAATCCCTACGAAGGGGCAAGCCACCGGAAGTCTTCTTCTACTCGCGAGCTCAAACAAGGTCACGGTAAACAATAACACCGTCAAATATTGAAAAAATGTACAAAAAAATCTGAACTTTTTCTTGACAAAGTTTGACAAATGTTCTATGTGCTTGCAAAGTTTCATGATGAATTCACATCCGTGAAAGTCGCGGCAAAAAGAAAAAGAGACAAAATCAGCATCGATTTTGCTCTTTTTGGCATGTCTTCCACGAATGCGATTCCACGTCTAAACTTTGTAAGGACATAGAACATTTGACAAAATTTACCACAAAAAATATTCAGTTTTTTTTTAAAAAAAATTCAATGTTTTTTTGGTACTCCGGCCTTCCGGGTGCAAATGTGCTCGCGAGCAGTACGTTCGCGTCCGCAGGCCGCTCGCTTCTTCCCGTCTTCATTCCCCTCTTCTCGTCGCCTGGACTTCCACGCTCTGTTTCGAAACTACTCTGTTTTGCTGCTCCCCCCAGTTATATACTCCACCAACCAGCCTCTTCTCCATCTCAAAAACCCCAACGCCGGCAACGCCGCTCCAAAACCCCAATCTCTCGGCCGGCGGCGACCGCGCCTCCGTCCTCCGCGGGCGCTTCCCCGCGCATCGGCTTCGTCTCCCTGGGCGGTTGGCGTAGGAGGTGCGTGCGCGCTTGTTTTGCAGAATGGGGTTTTTGCCTTGTTTTACTTTTCTGCGGATTCTGACGCCCTCTCTTGGTTCAGAGTTTGTCGGCGCTCCGCCGCTGGGTAACCTCGAGACGAGGCCTGGCTGTCCAGATCCCCGTCCCCGCTTCGAATCCCTCGCGCTGGTTAATTTTTGTACTGAAGACTGAAGAGGTTTGCGTGTGCTGTCTCTGTGGCGATGCGGAATGCGGGGGGTTTTCTTGATGATTTTTTCTCCGTTCCTTGGTTATGTGGTTCGCCGTCTTGTGGTGATGATAATACGACTGGATCCTCTGCTTTTGATTATAATCGAAATGTTGCAACTTCTGGATGGTATTGTTAGTGCACAATTATTAACACCTCTAATCGTGATAGGAGATTCAGTAAACGGATACACTAGTTCACACAAAATGCTCCCAAGTTCAGGGGCATACCGCATACATTTAGCGCTAAAGGCACAAAACGTATGTTGATCTGCATCAGATTATTCGCTTTGCCATGTCTGTTGCATGTTAGGAACTGGATTTGCGTGCATGCTGCATTGGGTGTTAAGTGTTAACAAGTCAGTATATATCCGGTGCAGTCCGAGCTTTTGATGCGCTGCATCTCATTAAGGAAACTGTGCAGATGACCTGTAAATTTTCAGAGAAGTTCCAGTTGGTACACTAAATCTGTCATATCACAAAATTTCAATTCTAAACGGAAAAAAAGAGCGGTTCCGTTCAACATTTTCAGAGAAAAGTATCCTGCTCTGAGAAGCAATATACTAATCTCGCTGCTGGCCCTTGCAGCCAAAATTTCATTCAGTCAGCAGTTACACAGCTTTCCGTAATGTATCAATAATATCGTTATCTGCATGGTATGTCTTCGTAATGTGTCTGGTGCTAGGCTGCTAGCTTAACTTTTTTCTGTGTATTTATGCTTTTTATCAGTTGGTTCTTCGAGTTGTCACTTTCTGTATGATGTGCTATATTGATTTCTTCCATTGTATGCAGGATGGCATCTTCAAAGGTTTGCAAGGAAAGATTTGATGCTGCTGTCACATATCTGGGTGCTATTGGAATTCAGAGAGAAACTGTTTCACCAGTGTTGACGAATCTACTAGACTTGTATGATCACAACTGGGAATTTATAGAAGCTGATCACTTTCGGGTTCTAACCGATGCCATATTCGACGAGCCAGATCCCAAAGTACAATCTACTTTGTTTTGATCACTTAGCCAGAATGTAATATATTGAGAGGCAACATTTCTCTTATAACTCCTTACTCTACCACTTTTGGTACAGGAAGAACAGCAAAGGCAAGCTAACAAGAGGATGAATCCTGATTCGGATCACTGTAAAAAGAAGCTTAAGATAAAACATCATTCTCGAAAACCTACATCCAAGGTGCGTGTCAATGAGAAGACAGAGTTGACTGAAGCTCCACTGCAGCAAGAAGCAGGCAAGCTGTGCCCTCAAACTGTTTGTGCCACTGGGAACACATTGCAGTTGTCTTTTTCGCGGGTGCCTATTGAAGAAATAAACATGGAAAACGATGTTCTCAAGGATACATTGACAGATGAAGATAGTTCAGCTTTATCACTCCAAGGTCAAGAGCTTCCTACTTTCGAGACCCCACTGGCAGTTATGTGCCCACTAGTTCAAGATTCCAGCCATCAGAGAGGTAATTTCTGTTTTAGCAAATATGCCTCACACTTTCTATTGATTTATTTGCAGAGCAAAAACATTTCATTTGCATTTCTGTTATACATATGCAAAATAAATATTGTTATCTCGTTGCCCTGAGTTTGATAGTCTTCTTATGCTTTCCAAATATAGGCTGTTTGCGGAATGCAAAACTTTCACTATTAGTAATTGTCATGGTTCCCAATTTTTCATCCTAAAAAAGATTAGTAAATACGCCATTAATTTATTTCATAATATAGTTTGTAGTGTGATAGAAATTAGCGGTCATAAAATTTATAACTCATGGACTTAAAAGTGGCACTCTCTCTCATCATCATGATGTTGTGGGAAATTTGGTGGTTACACAATGACTGTTTGATGTTGTGATTCTGAGGTTCCAGGAGTCGATCAAGTTCACCTTTGATGAAGCAGAGCTGTGGCAGGTGGTTGCTGGAGCAGAGGCACTTTGACAGTGCACTCCAGGCCCCCTGGCTGTTTTTAGCTTAGATCTTGCCTTGGTTTTATTGCTTTTTAGTTTGATCTTTGTTTTAGTCCTTTTGTAGGGTTAGTTTCATAATAAACATCCTGTTTTACCATTCCCTTTTCTTTGTTTTTGGGCTCTGTTTTTACTTGCAACATTTCAGTGCACTCGTTAACATCCAAATGTGACACACATCCTGTTGTGTTTAAAAAAAAAAAAACTAAAACGTCAGTTATGACTTCTTGGGAATACATTATATAAGTTTCATGAATGGAAGAAACTCTTGTTAATTTCAGTGCTATTTTCTCACTGCATCACTAGTCTTGGTGTGCACTGTTTACCAGTTTGTGTACTACCTTTGGCTTGTGTGCAAGCCTATAAGCCTACCTTTGGCATACTGACATAGGAGCTGTACTGTTGTGAATTTTGAATTTATAAAAACAATGTCATAACTCTTTTAGTGATACCAATATGTTTACTGCAATTGCTCCAGAGGTGTCCGGTTTTTCCTTCAAAGATTGCATCATCTTGTTGTGGCTGCCCTATTAATATTGTTTTCGTTGCCTTGTTAACTTAGGATCTTAATCTCGAATAACTCCTAATTACTTGGAATTTCTGTATTTTTTTTCTTTCAAAATCCTCCAGCATACAAGGACGTGCACAACCAGTGCATTGAATTGGACTATACATATAGTGGACCAAGAGAAAGTGGAATGCTACAAATAGTTCCTGCCATGGACTTTTTATCTAAGCCTTCAGTGCCAAACCAAGCTGGTTCCTCGTGTATGCCACCTAGCAATAGCATGATCCATGGTGGTATTTGCCCCTCTAGTGCTACTGCTGGAGAACAGTGCAGTTCCAGTAATATGCTGGTTATTGCCAAGCCCAAGGGACCAGCTCATGATGTCAATGACATAACAAAAGGTGAAGAACATGTGAGTATTCCCATAATCAATGAAGGTGGCAATGGGATTCTTCCTGCTCCCTTTCACTACATACCACGCAATATCACATTCCAGAAGGCATATGTCAATCTTTCGCTTGCTAGAATAGGAGATGACAATTGCTGCTCAGACTGCTTTGGAGATTGTCTAGTGGAACCACTTCCTTGTGCATGCGCAGCAGAAACAGGAGGCGACTTTGCTTATACAAGAGACGGCCTGCTTAAGGAAGAATTTCTCAATTCTTGTCTCTCCGTGCTTCCAAAATTCTACTGCAAAATTTGTTCAAGGGAACGAGTGAAGATCGTAAATTCTGAGTCACCAAACGCCAAGGTGAATCCTTGTAAAGGGCACCCTATAAGGAAATTTATCAAGGAATGTTGGAATAAATGTGGATGTGCCAGAAATTGTGGAAATCGTGTGGTGCAGCGGGGTATTAGTCGGCATCTACAAGTAAGTCGTTTGTACCCATTTAAGCTCTTGGTATGGCCCTATTGCACCAAAGATAAAGCTTTTATTAATCAGTGTCAGTTGGCAAATGTTCCCTCCTTGCCAAATTAAAGTGCACATAAGTTTTGTGTGAAGTCAAACTTTGTAGATTTCGACCAAGTTTATAGAAAAAATATATGAGCACCTACAATAGAAAATGTATACCATATGAAAATATATTTCATGATGAATCTAATGGCATTGATTTTGTATTGTAGAGGTTGATAATTTTTTCTATGCAGTTGGTTAAAGTTTACAAAGTTTGACTTAGGACAAACTTATATGCATTATAATTTGGCAAGGAGGGAGTATTACTGAACTAACTGAATTCCATAGGTAATTGGCAGCTCCATATCCATACATAAAAAGTAGAATTCTGTTTATTATAGAGATCTAATGCATATAATTAAAGCGGTTTGAAGTATGCATGATTAGTCAGCACCTTCCAGGCAAGCTGTATGGATCCTTCTATCTTTCCTTTGATTAATGTGGCAATGTTGAACCTGTTTCTTTCTATTTCAACTTCAATTAATACGGCAATAGTGACTGAATGTAGGATCCAATTTTGCCTTAGATTAATGTGGAAATGTTGAGCATTCTGTGTATACTCATGTCCTCATCACATCAAACTGCACATCATGCATGTTTTTCTTATATTCATTCGTAATGTGTGTCGTTTCAGGTTTTCTTAACCCCTGGAGAAAAAGGATGGGGACTGCGGGCTGCTGAGGAACTTCCTCGGGGTGCATTTATTTGTGAGTATGTTGGTGAAATATTGACGAACAATGAGCTGTATGAGCGAAACAATCAAATGGTGTCGAACGGTAAGCATACCTACCCTACGTTGCTTGATGCTGACTGGGTCACTGAAGATGTTCTGGAGGACGACCATGCTCTCTGTCTGGATGGCACCTTTTATGGGAACGTGGCAAGGTTCATAAACCATAGGTAAGTAATATTCCTTTATGATTACCACCACCAACAGCACCGTCACAAAAAAGAGTCATAAAAATCGCAAACAAATTTGACTAAAATGTAACTGATGAATGGCTACATTTGAGCTGAAAGTTCAACCTTGGTTCTATGTACTTTTACAAGTTAACACTATCTTTATTTGCGCATGTGTGTGATTTAGTAGTGAATATGCTTTGTATTATTCCTTATCTGAATACTTTGATTACGATGTGCATTGTGCAAGTGATGCTACTCTAGTTTGAAGCTATCTAATAGCACTTCGTAACACAAGATTTGAACACAGAGGTAGAGAGAAACCAAAAAAAAAAAGGTGCTTCCATAGTATGCTGAACCAATAATTTGAATTTCGACTGATTGACTTGGAATGTTTTATTCTTGAGAATTTTTTGACTTGGTACGTCATGGTATGGTGCAGGTGTTCTGATGCCAATCTTATTGTTATACCTGTTGAGATTGAGACACCCGACCACCACTACTACCATGTACGTATGCAACCCCAGCTATTTACTGGCCTTTGTGTGTTAATCAAGTTTGAAACATATGAAGATTGATTATTTATTCTTTTGTTTCGTTCAGCCGGCGTTTTTCACCACAAGGCAAATAAAGCCATTTGAAGAACTTACATGGGTAATTTACATTAATTTAAGCTCCATTGTGCCGCATCAGTTGTACACTAGTGAATCTAAGGACCAAGATATGGGCCAAACTGTTTCTAATATCCTGACTGAATTCTGTTCAATCTTCAATCTCATGTTTTAGACTTCTAGACCTTATGTTGAACTGTGTCTCTGCAAATCCAATAATAGTTTTGTCAAGCTACCGTTCCTTGTTTGTTTAGTGAAATCTTCTTGCCTAGATTATTGTCTACTTTTAAGTTATACGTCAAAATGCCTAATCTTCTTTCGTGCACACGTTGACCACAGGACTATGGACTTGACTTTGATGATGTCAACCACCCTGTCGAGGCATTCAAATGTTGTTGTGGAAGTGAGTTTTGCCAGGACAAAAGGAACATCTGAAGTAGGTGCCTGAACCTCTTTTTTTATGGTGCACTTAATAGTTACAGATGCTGATTTCTCAATATTCTCTACTACTTCCTCCATTTTGTTATAACAGTCGTCTTCGAGAGTCTCAGATTTTAAATAAATTTCCATTTAGGGAATCAAGTGTGTAGTGTTTCCCTACCCTTATTGGCCTACTATATTGCTTTGGTAGATGCTGCGTGATTTAATGATAGATATGCTGAGTGGCATGTCTCGTAATAGCGTATCTATGGTTATCTTCTTTTTTTTGATTTAGTGTTTCTTTATCTATGCACATGGGGGCTAATGATAGATATGTGGATATACAGAGAGTATATGTGTAATCAACTTTAACAGAAGAAGTAGCATATGCCCTCTGCTCATTTGTATACCCCTCAATACAACGACAGTTCCTTGATCTTGAGCATTTTTGGTGAAAAAATACATTGGCTATGCCCATATGATGTCTCTATTATGGCTATCCCAATTTAAAGCAACCAAATCATCATGAAAATTCAGTAGATAGACAGAGGTGATTGAATTTGATCTTCAAACATATATATTATTTACCCTCCCCCGACATATTTTTTTAATAATGTCCAGAAACTTCTAAACTTGGTGAATGAAAAATTCCATCTGGTAAAGCAACAGAAAATTTTCATCTGGTAAAGGAAATTGAATGTTTCACCAAAATAGCTGTTTCATCTGATATTTCAAGTGGCGCTATTTACCATTGAAGTTACATCAGCTGACCACAAGTGTTGATATTCTCCTACAGGGTCTAAAGTTAGAGCCCTGGTGTAACTATGAGTACTGGTCACGAGATAAAGCCACCAAGGAGATTCGAGATAACATATCATCTGCAATGCCGTCTTCATGCTTTGTCACCTATGGATCTGGATTGCCTGTTTCAGTGTTGTCAGACAGAGCTTGCTTCCAAGCAGTGCATTTTGGTTGCCCGTTCTTAATTTCCTTTTGATTTGGAAAGGTTTCTTGATTCCTTTCCTCAACGAGATATGTAGGAAGTTTAAGTATGGATCTTTTTCGGACTTCTAACTTGAAAAGTCTAGTGCATTTAATTAATAGGCCTTTGTTTGGTCTTCTACTATCGATTCCTAGTTTCCTGCCACCCAGAAGCTAAACCGCTAACAAACAAGCTGCGTCCCAAGCTGATTCTCCTACAATAGATTCGAAAAATGATATCCGGCGAACGCTCAATGTTGATGTTTTCCTAGTGAACATGCTGGTTGCCGTCTAGATAGATATGTCCTTTTTTATCGCATGAATGGTGGCGCAAGCCTTGTACCACGTCAGCTTTTCATACGCGCTACAGCGAAATGATAAACACCCTTCCCTTTTCCTCTTAAAAAATACAAGGGACATGCACGAGGTGGGGGTCTCAAACCCAAACCTTCTTGAGGAGTGGCTGCACGCTTAGAGGATCTCTAGCAGACCTCCTAAAAAGTCACGACCCGTAAAATAACCGTTAAATTACGTGTTGGCACGAAAAATTCTGCCCGACCAGACTCTGCAAATGCGTCTGACCCATAAATTTTTTTGCGGGACGCGGCATAATTCCAGTCCCAACCCGTGGAAACACGGGTTTCGCCCCTCGGCCCGTTCCCCACCCACCGCCGCCCCTCTACCCCTCGCCCCGCAGTCGGGCCGCTGCCTACGATTTTGGCCAAAGTAGTTGGTGGGATCACGCCGGAGGGCCGCCACACGCCCGAGGTTGCCCTCCGCCACTTCCTCCTGCGTCGGTGGGCCGGAAAGTTGCAGATCGGCGACTGTTCGACGCAGGCGGCCGGATTTGGCTTTTCCGGCCGACGGTCGCTGCGCCAAGCCATGGATTGGTCGCGGAGCACCCGCGCGGCCCCGGTAAAGCCCCATCGTCGCATGCAGGTACGGGTTCGTCTTGTAGTTGCCGCCGCTGGTTTGCCGGCAGGGATTCGGCCGGCCGGCCGCCGGGCTCGGCGCTCGCGCAGCGGCTGGCCGATGCCGCTCATACAGTGCGACGACTGCACGCGGACAGTGCTACGACTAACTTCTGGCACGCCGAAGCACCCCGGATAGGTGTTCTTCAAATGCGAAAACGATGGGGTATGTGTTGTTTTCATTCGGCTTTGTCACCGTATACTTTGGTTCAATTGCGATAGCTCATTTTGAACATCATCATGTGTGTAGGAAGATGGATGCTCATTTTAGTTTTGGGAATGAGAATACATTGATTTGTTGATAGAAAGGAACTTAATAGATGTTCGTGCACTTCTTAATAGAATTGAGGCTAATGATGCGGCTGCATGTGCAATTAGAGAAGAAAATAGAGGGGAAACAACGTCTACTTCTTTAGAACCAAAGAAAAAGAATGAAGAATGCAATCAAGAATCCGCAGATCAACAACGAATGCATGAAGAAAATATTGGTCCAACTAGTGGGGGCAGTTATATATGGAAGTTGGATATCTTCTAAAATGTATAATTATGGTTCTTGTTTTATTTGGTCTTACTATTCTAGCAAAGATTTGGTGAATTACTATGTATCCAATGCCATTGAAGAAAATAAAAAAGCAAAGAAATGTATTTTTATGTGTGAAATTGAATTGTAAATTTCAGATTTGCGGGCCGGCGGGAGCGGCGCCCGAGCAGACCCTGCAAAGCCGACCCGTAAAAGAGCACATTCCGCGAATATCTTTTTTACGGGTCCGTTTTGCGGGGTCTGACTCTGCGGCCGTCCGCGCTGCCCCGCAGAGCCATTTTTTCGCAAACTGTAAACGCATTTTGCAGGTCGACGTTATACGGGGTCTGCTAGAGATGCTCTTATCACCTCGATTGAAGCGGTTTTGTGAACACTTATGCTTAAACAACTTTATGTATTCGAAGATAAAATCTTTTTATTCGTTTTCCATTTTAAAAATTCCAAATGCCCCTTTTTCCATGAACAAACAAAAATCCCTATTTTTTGGATGGTTTTTTTTCTAAACTTTCCATGTGCATTTTTTTATTATTGGTAGCATGGCAATTTCTTTTGGTTTAAACCATGACATTTTTTGCCTTTCAACAGATGGCATTTTTTAGGTATTTTTGTAATGCCCCCATTGCAAGCTTTGGGATTTTTTGTCATTTACACATGGCAATTTTGGTTTTGGTTTTTTACTTTCTCACATGGAAATTTTATTATCAAGAGTATGACATTTTAATAATTAATAACATGGCATTTGTATTATTATTTAAGATGGTAGCATTTGTAGTTAAGCGCATGGCATTTTTTATTATTTATAACATGACATTTTTTATTATTAATTACATGGGATTTCTATTATTAATAGGATGGAAGTTTTTATTATTAATAGTATGGTATTTTTTATTATTAATAACACGGAATTTTTATCATTAAGAGGATGACCATTTTATTACTAACATGATGGTAGTTTTATTACTTGGGAGCATGAGACTTTATTATTAAGAGGATGGAATTTTAATTATTAAGAGGGTTGAATTTTGGTTTTTCATAAAAACGAAATTGTGTTTGGGCCATGGCAAATTTATTGGACTTATATAGCTAAAACATTTTTATAAAGTAAACCATGGTATTATATATATATATATATATATATATATATATATATATAATAGGGCGTGGCAGTTGTAATTTATGTTTTTTCTCTTTTGTCTTTTCTTGCATCAGTTTTTTATTTTTATTTTTGTTAATGTCATTTTTGTTGAAAAAGTATACTATTTTGGTCCTACCCCACTTTTTTCCACGATGTCTGGCTGGATCCTTCGCTCCTCCCGCAACCCCCAACAGATGAAAGGGTTGACTGGTCATTCGGCCCACTAGAGAACGAATAAAGGGCCCTAATATTGGGTGAATCGCCCAACATTGGGGTCCTAGATTATATGAAATGACCGCGAATCAACCTGTGGTTGAGTTGGTTAGGTGGACAGTGGTATCCCCAACCCATCAGGGTTCAAATCCTGGTGCTCGCATTATTTCTGGATTTATTTCAGGATTTCCGGCGATGCGCTTTCAGTGGGAGGAGACGTTCCCGTCGACGACGAGGCGCCTACGGTGACTTCGTAAATCTCAAGATGATATGCCGGCTCAGTCTCTCGGAGGTGCTCATAGGGGTAGGGTGTGCGTGTATGCGTACATAGGGATGAGGGTATGCGCGTGTATATGAGCGCTTGTGTCTGTACTGATGCTCAAAAAAAAAAGATTATATGAAATGACCTACTAGCAAGCCAGAGATATAAGCAGTGAATTAATCGATTTCTGAGCTTTTGCTCAGATGGCCCTCCTAGGCTTCCTCCTACTTTCGCTTCTCTTAAGTCTACAATAAATGGGAGAAGTGATCCCTTTCTTCCTGCATCACAAAAAAAAAATCATTCTACTCTCTTTTTATCCAACTTCTCTTCCACATTTAAGCGAAAACCAGTCTAGACACTTTACTGTGTAGCAGCCACAAGCATACAAGACAGTTCGAAGGGACTCCCTTGATACATGGGGATGTGAAGAGAACAAGACTGCTCTAGACACCAAGTTTAATCGTTGACTAACTGGAATAAGAATTTATCTGCTGCTTCACCTTATTTACCATCCAAAGTTTGAACCGTTCTTTCCTCGACTACCCTTCTCCCTCCCTCATTTTTCTCATCTTTTCGCAATGCGCCCCGCCAGTGCAGCCCTCACCAATACCCACGTCGGTCAGATTCGAATGTCTTGACCTCAGTACCTAACACTCATGAGACTTGATATTTCTTTCATTATGAATAAAGTATATCGGTTTTTTCATGCACCCACTACAACACACTGGGCTGCTACCAAATGCATAGTCAGACTGTTAAGAATACTTTAAATGTTGGTTTGACATTTAGCAAATCATCATCTACCCTTATTAGTGAATTCTCTGATTTTGATTAGGCAGACTGCTTTGATGGTAGATGATCAATAGGTGGTTTTTGCAGTGTTTTTTGGCCCCAATCTAATCTACTGGTGTGCAAAAAACACATGCTACCGTTTGAAGGTCAAATACAGAAGCAGAATAGGAAGTATTGACAAATGCAACAACATAAATTATTTGGATACAATCCATGCTGCAAGAACTTGGAATACATAATGAGCAAGCCCCGTGTCTTTGGTGTGACAATCTTTGATGCCACATATTTATTTGATAATCCAGTCATTCATGCAAAGAGCAAACATATCGAAATTGGCTTTCATTTTTTTTAAGTTAGAAATCTGTTTTGTGCATTCAAAGGATCAAGTTGCGGATGACTTTACAAATGCATTGCCCACAAGAAAAAATCCAAGCGTAATGAAATTGAGATTAATGGACGGTATTAATAAATACGGAGCACTGTATAATATAGCACATATAGTTAGGTTGTTAGTGGTTACTATTAGAGTCTGTTTAGATTAACTCAATCTCTTCTAAATTGTAGAGTCCCTCCATGATCCTAGGGGTGGAATTCGAGCCGCTTGACTCGACTCGCTAAAGCTCGTTTCATTAACGAGCTAGCTCGACTCGACTCGTTACGATAACGAGCTCAAATTCAAGATTGATTCGACTCGTATAACTCGTGAGCTGACTCGTTTAGCTTGTTTAGCTCGTTAAAGATATATACATAAAACCTTACAAATACGATAAAAATATTATCTGAGAATTTAAAATGTACATATATGGTCATGTACACATGTGAGTCTCCTTGTGGCCAGGCCTTGAGCTAGGACACAAGGTGTTTAGTGGTTGTTTTTTACTACCCTAAAAAATAATCATTTTTTAGCGAGTCTAACGAGTTACACGAGTACTCGTGAAATCGGCTCGTTTAACTCGGTCTATAAACGATCTTAAACTAAATCTCGACTCGACTCGTTATTGTTCGAGTTCGAGTCAATTCTAGCCGAGTCACGAGCTAATTATTTAGCTCGCGAGCTTCGAGCTTTTTATTCCAGCCCATTGCACTGCAAGGGACGAATGGTGATCTTGTTACTGGTCGGCGTCGTCAATCGGTTAGACAAGCTTTCTTTTTTGGGGAAAACAATTACTATAAAACAGACACCGCGTTCACAGGAACGAAAAAAATATCAAAACATACATCGTCGGTCGGTCAGACAAGCTTTTTTATTTGAGTGCGGTGTTTCAGTGCCCAGGCTCATCTGCACTCGATCAGGAAAAAAATCAAAACAAATACTAAAAAATTCCAAATGTTTTTTGTGTGGTAGATAATTTGATGCGTGAGGTTCGCTCTAATTTTTAGATCATTTGGACGTCTGAGTTGCTCTCAGCAAAAAAGATAAATCGGGTCATAACAGTGCGTGAACAGTTAAAATTTTTACGGTTAGGTGGACAGTGGTATTCCCAACCCACCAGGGTTCAAATCCTGGTGCTCGCATTATTCCTGAATTTATTTCAGGATTTCCGGCGATATGCTTTCAGTGGGAGGAGATGTTCCCGTCGACGACGAGGTGCCTGCGGTGACTTCGTAAATCTCAAGATGATATGTCGGCTCAGTCTCTCGGAGGTGCTCATAGGGGTAGGGTGTGCGTGTGTGCGTTCATAGGGGTGAGTGTATGCGCGTGTATATGAGCGCTTGTGTCTGTACTGATGCTCAAAAAAAACCCGAATTTGTCTTTTTTGCCGTGAGCTGCTCAGATGTCCAAATAATTTGAAAATTGGAACGAATCTTATGCATCAAATTATCTACCACCCAAAAAAATTGGAATTTTTTTAAAAAAATGTAGTATTTGTTTTAATTTTTTTCGTCGGGGCGGGTGCAGCTGAGCTTGGGCTCAGAAGTGGATTACCGATGATACCAATCCTTACGTGATATAAACTTGCAAAATTCAAATTTAAACATGTCAAAAAATCTGAAAAAATCATGGATATTCACAACACATTAGTCGACAACCCCTAAAAATTTCATACGGGAATTCGAAATACACAAGGAAAATGACATTATTCACATCTAAATTTGTCTTTTTTGTTTCTCCTTGTGTTTTTTAAATTTGGATATGAATTTTTTAGGAGTCATCGACATATGTGTTGTGAGCATCCATGATTCTTTTCAGAATTTTTAAACATGTTTAAATGATATCGATACACAGGCAGTACCGATTTGCCGCTCGCGCGCGCGTCCGTCGGTTACTTCACCTTGCCGAGCGTCGCCTTCTTCCACGTGGCCGCGACGTCCTCCAGCGCCCGGCGGGACGACCCTTCCGGCGACCACGCGCGCGCCGCCGCCTGCTGCAGGTCCCCGGCCTGCCGCCGTACGGCGCGCCCCTTCTCCGCACTCTCCATCAGCTCCTTCACCGCGCCCGCGATCTCGTCGCGCGCCACCACGCCGTCGGCCTCCCGCGGACGCAGCGGCAGCGCCACCCCGGCGCTCCCTACCAGGGCCACGGCGTTCATCCGCTGCTCCGCGTACAGCGGCCACGCCACCATCGGCACGCCGGCCGACACGCTCTCCAGAGTGGAGTTCCAGCCGCAGTGCGACACGAACACCGCCGTCGCCAGGTGGGACAGCACGCGCACCTGAGGCGCCCACGCCGCCACGGCCAGCCCCTTGTCCTTGGTCCTCTCCAGGAAGCCCTCCGGGAGCCACGCCAACGGGTTTGGGTTGTCGTCGTCACGGTCATGGCCGTCCTTGCCACCGTCCAGATTTGGCATCCTCACGACCCAGAGGAACCGGTGGCCGCTCACTTCCAGCCCAGCGGCGAGCTCGGCCGTGGTCTGCTCCACAGTCAGCGACCCGCCGCTCCCGAAGGAGACGTACACCACGGATCCCGTCGGCTGGAGATCGAGCCAGTCTAGGCACGCGAACGCGCCGGCGGCTTCGTCGGAGATTATGCTCGGCCGGACGAACGGCCCAACTGGGAACACGGGCGGGAACGCGCCTCGCTCCGTTGCCAGCTTGAACTCTTCCACGGTGGCGAGCTCCATCTCGTAGAAGGTGTTCACCAGGAAGCCGTCCGCGCGGCGGTAGCACCGGCCCGCCTCCAGTAAGTGCGCGTAGACCGACTCGCCGCTGCTCTGGAACGAGGCCGGCAGGTCGGCGTGGCGCAGCGACACGCCCCCTGGAAGCTCCAGAGGGTCGGGGAGGTCGCGGTACTCGCCGGGCGGAACGCCCTCGTGGAGTTCCACAGCGGCGCGCATGACGGCGATAGTGGTGAGGTTGGTGGGCACGAAGACATAGCCCGGGACGCCGAGCTCGGCGGCGAGCGACAGCGCCGCGGAGCAGAAGAAGTCCGGCACCAGCGCGGCGAGGGGGGCACCGACGGAGCGGAGGAGGGCGCGGAGGCTCGGTAGGGAGCGACGGATGAGCTCGAGAAGCACGGTACTCATACTAGTGCCGGCGGGGAGGTCGTCGAGCGGCACGGGCGGGAGCGCGGCTGTGGCGACGCAGGCGGGGACGCCGGAGAGGGCCTCCGGGGAGGAGAGGTCGGTGAAGGTGACGAGCGTGGCCGCGAAGCCCTGGTGGTCGACGAGCCGCCGCGCCAGCTCGGCCAGCGGGATGAGGTGGCCGGCTCCCGGGCTGGCGAGCAGCACGACGTGCGGCCCCAGGCGCTCGGTGCATGCTGCTCCTGCGTTGGCCAACGACTCCATCGATCGGCCCGATTCCTTCCTTCCGAGCACACTGCACGGCTGCACCAGGGACTTCAGCGCGCTTGTACACAAGGTCGTATGTTAGCAGTACCTACCAAACTCAATGATATGATACGCGCTAAAGGCAATGCCATCACTGCTCATGAATAGGGTTATTGTACTGAATCATTAATTTCTGCTAGAAAATTAAGTTAGACGTTATACTGCCCACTATGTTGACACCCGAATGCATCACGTGTACCCTCGACGTCAGGGTGATGTAACGCAGCTCATGTCTAAGGAGATCCAACCGACCGCGCGATATGTGGGATAGTTGGGGGGTGCTTTTCAGACCTGAAACCCCGCATATGCCCGGGAGGGACCCCGTCAGAGAGCGCGGCGGCTATGGGCTGCCCTAGGTCGATTAGCTCGCCCCTAAAGCCTTGGGATTCGCAGCTCTCAAACTCAAAAACAGCGAAGACCGAGAGAGAAAAACAAGATAGAGATAAAACATAGATGAAAAAGCACTAGAATGATTTGTTCGATTGTCACCCCTAACATATATAAGAGGCGGCTAGACTTCCCGTACAAGTAAAAGATTCATCTAGGCTTTCCTTACAAGAAAAATTACACCAGTTCATGTCTTAAAAATTACGTCAATTCACGTCTTAGAGTCATAGTTTTAGTCCAACTCAGATTTTGTCTGAATCTGGCCCAGATTTCCATATTGCTCCTTGCGCGGATCGTAGAATTTGCATATGTCCTCGGATTGAGACAGTCCAAACATCAATTTTGCGCGCCTCAACGAGGCCAACAATCGTATGTTGATCACTTTTCCAAATAAGGTCATCTTATATACTCTACGAGGTCATCTAGTCGAACTCAGTCCTGCGGCTGACTGAACTATCTGAGTCTTATAGCGACTTTGCAGGCTGCATCCTATCTAAGATTATGATGACTCCAAAAACAAAGATAATCGTTTCGACGATACGCACAACTTCCGTGTTGAACACTTTTCCATTTGAGGCCATCTAGATAACTGCTTGGGCCCATCTTTAGCTTTTGATCGGATCGGCCGATAACACTCGGATTTGAATTTCTCCAGTCGGATATTAGGTTCTTTCACTCGGGTTGCACAACTAGATTTCTTCATTTCGACAACAACCTTTCACTTAAATGGCAAACTTTTCACTCGGCCGACAACTATTCAATCGTCCATCATCTTTTCATTCGGATTTCCCGATTGAAAACTCACTCAGATCTTGTTTTGCCTCCCCAGGTGAGACGATTTATATATCAAAATCAATCAGCTCGACAAAACAAACTTTTTTTTGTGTTGAAGGTTTTTCGATTCAAGGTCGTCTTGAGTGCCCAATATATCAAAATCAATTAGCTCGACAAGATGAAGACAATTCATGTAAAACATTCCTTCACCCAAGGTCGTCTTGGAGGAGTAATCGGCCAAACAACACTCGGAATACAAAACCTTGATACTTTGAGCATCGTTTCGGCCCTTAAGATGAGGTCGGATGGTGATGACCTAAACATCAGTTGTTCCATTCGGCGATGCGAAATTTTCTTATGTTGAAAACCTTATCATTTTGGGACATCATAATTACGTTTTATATTGTGCCAAAATTTAATGTCAACATACTACGGCTCTAAATGCATCAATACTATGAATAAATTTTTTCCAGGAAACCTCGACTAATGCACTGAATTAGTTTACGAGGCAATGAATTGATTGGTTGTGGGCAACAAAGAATGAAAAAGAAGAGACCAATTACCCGAAATCACTATGTATCCTTTACAAAGGTTACTCACATCGTTTTTTGGTGGTGACAGGTGAGACACAAATCACGAAATGTATTACAACATTGCTTTTCACGCGTCGAGATCTTCGAAACAAGATCTCATCCTATTTTATCTGGATGATCTCTTTTTTCTCGAAAACACTAGGAAATTAAAAAAAAATCAGAAATAGAAAAGAAACCAGAAAACCATAAAAAATGAAACCAAAAGCTGGAAAAAACAAAATAGCGAAAACGGAAAAAACTGAAAGCATAGTTTGTGCTTTTTCACTTTCAGGGAAGTACAGTTGTGCTCACGCGAAAGCACAACTATATTTTTTTTACTCTTCAGGAAGTATGGATGTGCTTCACGCAGAACCATAATTGTGCTCCGCCTTCACTAAGCACAGTTGTACTTCATTGTGAAAAAAATATCGTTGTTTTTCTTTCGTGAAGCACACCATGTAAAAAACACAGTTGTGCTTCACAACAATGATTATTTTTTTCAACTTAAAAAAACAATATTTTTTCAAAAAAAACTAGGATATACAATGCAAAATTCAAAAACCTGGAAAAAAACCCCGCACACACAACATATAAAAAAACGTGCTCCCTCGGGTGCCCATCACGCGGCACGTAGCGGCGCTTCACGTGAAGTCTGATTTGGCTCCCCACGTCCACATGCATGGAGCATAGCACCGATCACTTTTCCTTCTCTGCAACTCACAACAATGTCATGTCGTCAATCAACTGGGAGATGATCATCGCGTCGACCTCTTTGGACGAACTCTCGTGGTCAACGGCACCCATGCATCATTCACTCATAGGAGGAGGTACTTGATCCTCGCCGCCCATGCCGAGTAGTTCGTCTTTGTTAACGTCGGCGATGGGAGTTTGCCCGGTGTTGCTGTTATCGTGGTCGTCGTTGCGGCCACCGACATCACTATTGAGTAACTGGTCACCATGGCTCCAATCACTACAGCGTTATGTGGTCTCATCTTCTTCATTCCCTTGCTTTGATATCAATTGTTTTTTAAAAAAGAGGCTGACGCCCGGCTTTAAATTAATGAAGCCCTTACAACAACCAACCAACGGTACAAAACAACACAGAAGAACAAAGCAAAGAAAAAGCATCGGCAAGATACATGGGTGCCCAGAAGCAGCAACAAAGCTAAAAAACAAGACATGAAACACTCGAGCCCTCATACATGCTCGAAAGACCAATGCTGCGAATGGAGCCGGCTCGCGAAGGAGATCAGCTGACAGAGGGGGTTATGACAATGCCATCATCTGGGCGCCCAACAGACTAGCGCCATCCTGTTCCATCGCCAGAAGGAGCCGCCAGCTCCTCGCCCCGGATTGAGAGGCGCCGCACCGTCGGACGATGGAGTGTTCACCACCCTAGAACGTGGATGGGGACCAGGGCCAGGACACCAAAGGAAGGTCTTCTAGCACAATCACCTCGCCGAACCTAGCTCCGCATGAGAGCACCACCGTCAAGGCAAGGATCCGGCACACGACGAGCAGAAG
Source organism: Triticum dicoccoides (assembly GCF_002162155.2). Classification (NCBI taxonomy): domain Eukaryota; kingdom Viridiplantae; phylum Streptophyta; class Magnoliopsida; order Poales; family Poaceae; genus Triticum; species Triticum dicoccoides. The sequence continues at coordinate 720,672,672 of NC_041382.1, read as the reverse complement.
CTGTTGTTCACAAAACTGTTGGGGAACGTAGCAGAAATTCAAAATTTTCCTACGCGTATCACCAAGATCTATCTATGGAGAGACCAGCAACGAGTAGAAAGAGAGTGCATCTACATACCCTTGTAGATCGCTAAGCGGAAGCGTTCAAGTGAACGGGGTTGATGGAGTCGTACTCGTCGTGATTCAGATCACCGATGATCCTAGTGCCGAACGGACGGCACCTCCGCGTTCAACACACGTACAGCTCGACGATGTCTCCCACGCCTTGATCCAGCAAGGAGAGAGGGAGAGGTTGAGGAAGACTCCATCCAGCAGCAGCACAACGGCGTGGTGGTGATGGAGGAGCGTGGCAATCCTGCAGGGCTTCGCCAAGCACCTACGGGAGAGGAGGAGGTGTCACGGGAGGGAGGGAGGCGCCAAGGGCTCAGGTATGGATGCCCTCCCTCCCCTCCACTATATATAGGGGCAGGGGAGAGGGGGGGAGGCGCAGCCTTGCCCCCTCCTCCAAGGAAGGGGTGCGGCTAAGGATGGGGAGGAGTCCATCCTCCCCAAGGCACCTCGGAGGTGCCTTCCCCCTTTAGGACTCTCCCCTTTTTCCTATATCTTGGCGCATGGGCCTCTAGGGGCTGGTGCCCTTGGCCCATGTAGGCCAAGGCGCACCCACTACAGCCCATGTGGCCCCCCGGGGCAGGTGGCCCCACCCGGTGGGCCCCGGGACCCTTCCGGTGGTCCCGATACAATACCGATGACCCCGAAACTTGTCCCGATGGCCGAAACAGGACTTCCTATATATAAATCTTTACCTCCGGACCATTCCGGAACTCCTCGTGACGTCCGGGATCTCATCCGGGACTCCGAACAACATTCGGTAACCACATACAAGCTTCCTTTATAACCCTAGCGTCATCGAACCTTAAGTGTGTAGACCCTACGGGTTCGGGAGACATGCAGACATGACCGAGACGTTCTCCGGTCAATAACCAACAGCGGGATCTGGATACCCATGTTGGCTCCCACATGTTCCACGATGATCTCATCGGATGAACCACGATGTCAAGGACTCAATCGATCCCGTATACAATTCCCTTTGTCTAACGGTATGGTACTTGCCCGAGATTCGATCGTCGGTATACCGATACCTTGTTCAATCTCGTTACCGGCAAGTCTCTTTACTCGTTCCGTAACACATCATTCCGTGATCAACCCCTTGGTCACATTGTGCACATTATGATGATGTCCTACCGAGTGGGCCCAGAGATACCTCTCCGTTTACACGGAGTGACAAAATCCCAATCTCGATTCGTGCCAACCCAACAGACACTTTCAGAGATACCCGTAGTGTACCTTTATAGCCACCCAGTTACGTTGTGACGTTTGGCACACCCAAAGCACTCCTACGGTATCCGGGAGTTGCACAATCTCATGGTCTAAGGAAATGATACTTGACATTAGAAAAGCTTTAGCATACGAACTACATGATCTTGTGCTAGGCTTAGGATTGGGTCTTGTCCATCACATCATTCTCCTAATGATGTGATCCTGTTATCAACGACATCCAATGTCCATGGTCAGGAAACCGTAACCATCTATTGATCAACGAGCTAGTCAACTAGAGGCTTACTAGGGACATGGTGTTGTCTATGTATCCACACATGTATCTGAGTTTCCTATCAATACAATTCTAGCATGGATAATAAACGATTATCATGAACAAGGAAATATAATAATAATCAATTTATTATTGCCTCTAGGGCATATTTCCAACACGGGGCAGGTGGCCCCACCCGGTGGGCCCCCGGGACCCTTCCGGTGGTCCCGGTACAATACCGATGACCCCGAAACTTGTCCCGATGGCCGAAACAGGACTTCCTATATATAAATCTTTACCTCCGGACCATTCCGGAACTCCTCGTGACGTCCGGGATCTCATCCGGGACTCCGAACAACATTCGGTAACCACATACAAACTTCCTTTATAACCCTAGCGTCATCGAACCTTAAGTGTGTAGACCCTACGGGTTCGGGAGACATGTAGTCATGACCGAGATGTTCTCCGGTCAATAACCAACAGCGGGATCTGGATACCCATGTTGGCTCCCACATGTTCCACGATGATCTCATCGGATGAACCACGATGTCAAGGACTCAATCAATCCCGTATACAATTCCCTTTGTCTAGCGGTATGGTACTTGCCCAAGATTCGATCGTCGGTATACCGATACCTTGTTCAATCTCGTTACCGGCAAGTCTCTTTACTCGTTCCGTAACACATCATCCCGTGATCAACCCCTTGGTCACATTGTGCACATTATGATGATGTCCTACCGAGTGGGCCCAGAGATACCTCTCCGTTTACACGGAGTGACAAAATCCCAATCTCGATTCGTGCCAACCCAACAGACACTTTCAGAGATACCCGTAGTGTACCTTTATAGCCACCCAGTTACGTTGTGACGTTTGGCACACCCAAAGCACTCCTACGGTATCCGGGAGTTGCAAAATCTCATGGTCTAAGGAAATGATACTTGACATTAGAAAAGCTTTAGCATACGAACTACATGATCTTGTGCTAGGCTTAGGATTGGGTCTTGTCCATCACATCATTCTCCTAATGATGTGATCCCGTTATCAACGACATCCAATGTCCATGGTCAGGAAACCGTAACCATCTATTGATTAACGAGCTAGTCAACTAGAGGCTTACTAGGGACATGGTGTTGTCTATGTATCCACACATGTATCTGAGTTTCCTATCAATACAATTCTAGCATGGATAATAAACGATTATCATGAACAAGGAAATATAATAATAATCAATTTATTATTGCCTCTAGGGCATATTTCCAACAGTCTCCCACTTGCACTAGAGTCAATAATCTAGTTCACATCGATATGTGATTAACACTTAAGGTCACATCCCCATGTGACTAACACCCAAAGAGTTTACTAGATTCAATAATCTAGTTCACATTTACCATGTGATCAACACTCGATGAGTTCTGGGTTTGATCATGTTATGCTTGTGAGAGAGGTTATAGTCAACGGATCTGAACCTTTCAGATCTGTGTGTGCTTTAAAAATCTCTATGTCATCTCCTAGATGCAGCTACCACGTTCTATTTGGAGCTATTCCAAATAACTGTTCTACTTGGAGCTATTCTAAGTTGTTGCTCCATTATACGTATCCGGTATCTCTACTCAGAGCTATCCGGATAGGTGTTAAGCTTGCATCGACGTAACCCTTTACGACGAACTCTTTTACCACCTCCATAATTGAGAAAATTCCTTAGTCCACTAGTTACTAAGGATAACTTTGACCGCTGTCCTGTGATCCATTCATGGATCACTCTTGTACCCCTTGACTGACTCATGGCAAGGCACACTTCAGGTGCGGTACACAGCATAGCATACTGAAGAGCCTATGTCTTAAGCATAGGGGACGACCTTCGTTCCTTTCTCTCTATTCTGCCATGGTCGAGCTTTAAGTCTTAACTTCATACCTTACAACTCAGGCAAGAACTCCTTCTTTGACTGGTCCATCTTGAACACCTTCAAGATCACGTCAAGGCATGTGCTCATTTGAAAGTACTATTAAGCGTTTTGATCTATCCTTATAGATCTTGATGCTCAATGTTCAAGTAGCTTAATCCAGGTTTTCCATTGAAAACACTTTCCAAATAACCCTATATGCTTTCCAGAAATTCTACGTCATTTCTGATCATTAATATGTCAACAACATATACTCATCAGAAATTCTATAGTGCTCCCACTCACTTCTTTGGAAATACAAGTTTCTCATAAACTTTGTATACACCCAAAATCTTTGATCATCATCAAAGCATACATTCCAACTCCGAGATGCTCACTCCAGTCCTCAGAAGGATTGCTGGAGCTTTGCATACTTATTAGCATATTTCAGGATAGACAAAACCTTCCGGTTGTATCACATACAACCTTTCCTCAAGAATCGTCGAGGAAACAATGTTTTGACATCCTATCTGCAAGATTTCATAAATAATGCAGTAATTGCTAATATAATTCCAACAGACTCTTAGCATCGCTACGAGTGAGAAAGTCTCATCGTAGTCAACTCCTTGAACTTGTCGAAAAACATCTTAACAACAAGTCGAGCTTTCTTAATGGTGACACTTACCATCATTGTCTGTCTTCCTTTCAAAATCCATCTGCACTCAACAGCCTTACGACCATCGAGTAGTTCTCCCAAAGTCTACACTTTGTTTTCATACATGGATCCTATCTCGGATTTTATGGCTTCTAACCATTTGTCGGAATTTGGGCCCACCATCGCTTCTCCATAGCTCGTAGGTTCATTGTTGTCTAGCAACATGACTTCCAAGACAGGATTACTGTACCACTCTGAAGTAGTACGTATCCTTGTCACCCTACGAGGTTCGGTAGTGACTTGATCCGAAACTTCATGATCACTATCATAAGCTTCCACTTCAATTGGTGTAGGTGCCACAGGAACAACTTCCTGTGCCCTGCTACACACTAGTTGAAGTGAAGGTTCAATAACCTCATCAAGTCTCCACCATCCTCCCACTCAATTCTTTCGAGAGAAACTTTTCCTCGAGAAAGGACCTGATTCTAGAAACAATCCCTTATTGCTTTCGGATCTGAGACAGGAGGTATACCCAACTGTTTTGGGTGTCCTATGAAGATGCATTTTGTCCGCTTTGGGTTCGAGCTTATCAAGCTGAAACTTTTTCTCATAAGCGTCGCAGCCCCAAACCTTTAAGAAACGACAACTTAGGTTTCTCTAAACCATAATTCATACGGTGTCATCTCATCGGAATTACGTGGTGCCCTATTTAAAGTGAATGTGGTTGTCTCTAATGCCTAACCCATGAACGATAGTGGTAATTCGATAAGAGACATCATGGTACGCATCATATCCAATAAGGTGCAGTTATGATGTTCGGATACACCATCACACTATGGTGTTCCAGGCTGTATCAGTTGTGAAACAATTTCCACAATGTCTTAATTCTGTGCCAAACTCGTGATTCAGATATTCATCTCTATGATCATATCATAGATCTTTTATCCTCTTGTCACGACGATCTTTCAACTTCACACTGAAATTACTTGAACCTTTCAATAATTCAGACTCATGATTCATCAAGTAAATGTACTCAACATCCACTCAAATTATCTGTGAAGTAAGAACATAACAATATCCACTACATGCCTCAGCACTCATTGGACTGTACACATCAAAATGTATTACTTCCAACAAGTTGCTATCTTGTTCCATCTTACTGAAAACGAGGCTTTTTAGTCATCTTGCCCGTGTGGTATGATTTGCATGTCCCAAGTGATTCAAAATCAAGTGAGTCAAAACGGTCCATTTGCATGGAGTTTCTTCATGCATATACACCAATAGACATGGTTCGCATGTCTCAAACTTTTCAAAAACGAGTGAGCCCAAAGATCCATCAATATGGAGCTTCTTCATGCGTTTTATACTGATATGACTTACGTGGCAGTGCCACAAGTAGGTGGTACTATCATTACTATCTTTTGGCATGAACATGTGTATCACTACGATCGAGATTTAATAAACCATTCATTTTAGGTGTAAGACCATTGAAGGTATTATTCAAATAAACAGAGTAACCATTATTCTCCTTAAATGAATAACCGTATTGCGATAGACGTAATCCAATCATGTCTATGCTCAACGCAAACACCAAATAACAATTATTTAGGTTTAACACCAATCTCTTTGGTAGAGGGAGCGTGCGATGCTTGATCAGCTTGGAAAACTTCCAACACATATCGTCAGCTCACCTTTAGCTAGTCTCCGTTTATTCCGTAGCTTTTATTTCGAGTTACTAACACTTAGCAACCGAACCGGTATCTAATACCCTGGTGCTACTAGGAGTACTAGCAAAGTACACATTAACACAATGTATATCCAATATACTTCTATCGACCAGCCTTCTTATCTACCAAGTATCTAGGGTAATTCTGCTCTAGTGGTTGTTCCCCTTATTACAGAAGCACTTAGTCTCGGGTTTGGGTTTTACCTTGGGTTTCTTCACTAGAGCAGCAGCTGATTTGCCGTTTCATGAAGTATCCCTTCTTGCCCTTGCCCTTCTTGAAACTAGTGGTTTCACCAACCATCAACAATTGATGCTCCTTCTTGATTTCTACTTTCGCGGTGTCAAACATCGCGAATACCTCAAGGATCATCATATCTATCCCTGATATGTTATAGTTCATCACGAAGCTCTAACAGCTTGGTGGCAATGACTTTGGAGAACCATCACTGTCTTATCTGGAAGATCAACTCCCACTCGATTCAAATGATTGTTGTACTCAGACAATCTGAGCACAAGCTCAACAATTGAGCTTTTCTCCTTAGTTTGCAGGTTAAGAAAGTCGTCGGAGGTCTTATACCTCTTGACGTGGGCACGAGCCTGAAATCCCAATTTCAGCCCTCGAAACATCTCATATGTTTCGCGACGTTTCAAAAATGTCTTTGGTGCCTCAACTCTAAACCGTTTAACTGAACTATCACGTAGTTATCAAAACGTGTATGTCCGATGTTCGCAACATCCACAGACGACATTTGGGGTTCAGCACACTGAGCGGTGCATTAAGGACATAAGCCTTCTATGAAGCAATGAGGACAATCCTCAGTTTACGGACCTAGTCCGCATAATTGCTACTATCAACTTTCAACTAATTTTTTCTCTAGGAACATATCTAAACAGTAGAACTATAGCGTAAGCTACGACATAATTTGCAAAAACCTTTTGACTATGTTCAGGATAATTAAGTTCATCTTATGAACTCCCACTCAGATAGACATCCCTCTAGTCATCTAAGTGATTACATGATCCGAGTCAAACTAGGCCGTGTCCGATCATCACGTGAGACGGACTAGTTATCATCGGTGAACATCTTCATGTTGATCGTATCTTCTATACGACTCATGCTCGACCTTTCGGTCTCCGTGTTCCGAGGCCATGTCTGTACATGCTAGGCTCGTCAAGTTAACCCTAAGTGTTTTGCGTGTGTTCCGAGGCCATGTCTGTACATGCTAGGCTCGTCAACACCCGTTGTATTTGAACGTCTGAATAAAACACCCGATCATCACGTGATGTTTTGAAACAGCGAACTGTCGCAACGGTGCACAGTTAGGGGAGAACACTTCTTGAAATTGTTGTAAGGGATCATCTTATTTACTACCGTCGTTCTAAGCAAATAAGATGTATAAACATGATAAACATCACATGCAATCAAATAGTAACATGATATGTCCATCATCACTTTGCTCCTTTTGATCTCCATCTTCGGGGCTCCATGATCATCATCGTCACCGGCATGACACCATGATCTCCATCATCATGATCTCCATCATCGTGTCTTCATGAAGTTGCCTCGCCAACTATTACTTCTACTACTATGGCTAACGGTTAGCAATAAAGTAAAGTAATTACATGACATTTAAGTTGACACGCAGGTCACAAATAAATAAAGACAACTCCTATGGCTCCTGCCGGTTGTCATACTCATCGACATGCAAGTCGTGATTCCTATTACAAGAACATGATCAATCTCATACATCACATATATCATTCATCATATCCTTTTTGGCCATATCACATCACATAGCATACCCTGCAAAAACAAGTTAGACGTCCTCTAATTGTTGTTTGCATGTTTTACGTGGCTGCTATGGGTTTCTAGCAAGAACGTTTCTTACCTACGCATGAACCACAACGTGATATGCCAATTGCTATTTACCCTTCATAAGGACCCTTTTCATCGAATCCGATCCGACTAAAGTGGGAGAGACAGACACCCGCCAGCCACCTTATGCAACTAGTGCATGTTTGTTGGTGGAACCGGTCTCACGTAAGCGTACGTGTAAGGTTGGTCCGGGCCGCTTCATCCCACGATGCCGCCGAATCAAGATAAGACTAGTAACGGCAAGCATGTTGAACAATATCGACGCCCACAACTACTTTGTGTTCTACTCGTGCAAAGAATCTACGCAATAGACCTAGCTCATGATGCCACTGTTGGGGAACGTAGCAGAAATTCAAAATTTTCCTACGCGTATCACCAAGATCTATCTATGGAGAGACCAGCAACGAGTAGAAAGAGAGTGCATCTACATACCCTTGTAGATCGCTAAGCGGAAGCGTTCAAGTGAACGGGGTTGATGGAGTCGTACTCGTCGTGATTCAGATCACCGATGATCCTAGTGCCGAACGGACGGCACCTCCGCGTTCAACACACGTACAGCTCGACGATGTCTCCCACGCCTTGATCCAGCAAGGAGAGAGGGAGAGGTTGAGGAAGACTCCATCCAGCAGCAGCACAACGGCGTGGTGGTGATGGAGGAGCGTGGCAATCCTGCAGGGCTTCGCCAAGCACCTACGGGAGAGGAGGAGGTGTCACGGGAGGGAGGGAGGCGCCAAGGGCTCAGGTATGGATGCCCTCCCTCCCCTCCACTATATATAGGGGCAGGGGAGAGGGGGGGAGGCGCAGCCTTGCCCCCTCCTCCAAGGAAGGGGTGCGGCTAAGGATGGGGAGGAGTCCATCCTCCCCAAGGCACCTCGGAGGTGCCTTCCCCCTTTAGGACTCTCCCCTTTTTCCTATATCTTGGCGCATGGGCCTCTAGGGGCTGGTGCCCTTGGCCCATGTAGGCCAAGGCGCACCCCCTACAGCCCATGTGGCCCCCCGGGGCAGGTGGCCCCACCCGGTGGGCCCCGGGACCCTTCCGGTGGTCCCGGTACAATACCGATGACCCCGAAACTTGTCCCGATGGCCGAAACAGGACTTCCTATATATAAATCTTTACCTCCGGACCATTCCGGAACTCCTCGTGACGTCCGGGATCTCATCCGGGACTCCGAACAACATTCGGTAACCACATACAAGCTTCCTTTATAACCCTAGCGTCATCGAACCTTAAGTGTGTAGACCCTACGGGTTCGGGAGACATGCAGACATGACCGAGACGTTCTCCGGTCAATAACCAACAGCGGGATCTGGATACCCATGTTGGCTCCCACATGTTCCACGATGATCTCATCGGATGAACCACGATGTCAAGGACTCAATCGATCCCGTATACAATTCCCTTTGTCTAACGGTATGGTACTTGCCCGAGATTCGATCGTCGGTATACCGATACCTTGTTCAATCTCGTTACCGGCAAGTCTCTTTACTCGTTCCGTAACACATCATCCCATGATCAACCCCTTGGTCACATTGTGCACATTATGATGATGTCCTACCGAGTGGGCCCAGAGATACCTCTCCGTTTACACGGAGTGACAAAATCCCAATCTCGATTCGTGCCAACCCAACAGACACTTTCAGAGATACCCGTAGTGTACCTTTATAGCCACCCAGTTACGTTGTGACGTTTGGCACACCCAAAGCACTCCTACGGTATCCGGGAGTTGCACAATCTCATGGTCTAAGGAAATGATACTTGACATTAGAAAAGCTTTAGCATACGAACTACATGATCTTGTGCTAGGCTTAGGATTGGGTCTTGTCCATCACATCATTCTCCTAATGATGTGATCCCGTTATCAACGACATCCAATGTCCATGGTCAGGAAACCGTAACCATCTATTGATTAACGAGCTAGTCAACTAGAGGCTTACTAGGGACATGGTGTTGTCTATGTATCCACACATGTATCTGAGTTTCCTATCAATACAATTCTAGCATGGATAATAAACGATTATCATGAACAAGGAAATATAATAATAATCAATTTATTATTGCCTCTAGGGCATATTTCCAACAAAAACTCCCCCAGCAACCAGCAACCTAGGACCCTGCTCACAAGACGGAGCCTCCAAGGAGGACACGACGCCACAACGCCGCCACCGTCCTGTTTGGAACCACCCAGACCAATGGTTTTCACCCAGAACCCATAGTGAATGGGGTCACCCACGATGACACCTCCAAGGAGGAAAACGGCACACAATAGCATCGATATCACTGGCACCGACATAGTCGAGCAGAGCTTTCACTCGGGACTCAACCCCCACCACCCAGATCCAACGGCCATGGCCGGCTAAAGAAAGTTGCACACAACGCCCGAAACAGGCCATGTGGCAACGAAGACCACACCCACATGATGGACGCCCCCAGAATGAGCCACCACACCGCCCACACGGCCAAGGCAACACACAAGCACCCCGCACAGCGACACCCGCCAGAAAGGTGCTGCCGTGAGCCGCCGCTCCGGACACCAAGGGGGATCCATCCTCACCCAGCACACACATGGCGATGGACCACAAGCACGCAGCAGGCCACCCCTGCCGCCGCACCGGCGCAGCTCCGTCACCCACAGGACCCAAAGCCGTCACCTTTCACCCGTACGGAGACAAACCCTAGCTCTGGCCTCCTGGGCATCCCAGATAAGTAACCACACGGGCTACCAACAGGACAAGGGCCATGCCCACGGACTCCATCAGATCGGAGGCAGCCCGCCGGAGCTGGAGGGACCGGCAACGGGCGACGGTTCGGGACCAGGCCCGTCGATGAGGGTGAGCGGAATGAGCGGCCGCACAGGGCCTCCAAAATCGAGGGGCCCCCACCGTAGAAAAAACCAGTATATAAAGATGGGTTTCATTGGCTCACTTGATCGCTAAAAAATTAGTACGTACAGGTACAGGAAAAAACAGTACGTGCTGGCTCCCTGGAACGCTAGAGGCCCAAATCAGCCTACATCCCATTACCCCGATGGCCAGAGCGGAAGCCCTGGAGGTTCAGGAATGAGAAAAAGATACATATCGTTCAATTCGCGAGTCGCGATTGGCGATGCCCTAGCAATTGTGCCAGCGTAGTTCAGTTGGCTCCGATCTGATTCGGGCCATCCGGTGATCCCATCGTTCATCGTCCATCTGCTGAATGTTGATCATCTACTCATCTGATTGTGCTGGTGTAGTTCAGTTGCCGTGAAGACTGAAGACGCAACAGTCAACAGGGACGCCCGGTGTGTTTTAATCTTCAAGACCAAGATTATTTTTTCAACTTATTTTCTTGTATTCGAACGATCTACACATTTAGTCATCTAGTTGTTACTATTTTAAACTAATTACATTCTGTTTGATCACTTGTAATTTTGTTAGGTTTTGTTCTTGGATCTTCATCATGTCTACTAGAATTAGGAAGCATGATTCTGGTGTTTCAAAGCGTAAGAAGAAACAAAGACTAGATCGTGAGGCTCGATCTCAAACAGGTTCCCTCGATGGATATGTCGTGAGAGTACCCCGACTTGATTCGAAAAATCAAACTATGGATTTTAATGTAGATGATGGTCATGATGACAATGACACAGAGGTTGAGGCTCATGATGCAAAAATTGATGATGGTATTGCTGAAGAAGCGGGTGATGATAATGTTGCCGATGGGGGTGATCATGTTGATACTGCCAATGAAGGTGATAACGCTAATACCACCGGTGATGATAATATTGCTGATGACATCAAATATCCTTTTCCGTTTGATATATTTGATCCAAGAAATTGGGATGCACTTGATCCTAAAATTATAGATGTTTTGGTGCAAAAGGGCCCTAAAAGAGACTCATCTATTCAGCATGGTAAAAAGGACAAATTGTCTAGAAGGTTTTCTGCAGTATCATATACTAGAATTCTCTCAAATTGGGAAAAGTGTGACAGAGAATGGCTTGTGTACAGCAAAGATCTTGACAAGGTATTTTGTTTTTGCTGCAAATTATTAAGAAAAGGGCTCGTGCGAGGGCAGTTAGCAAATGAAGGTTTCAGTGACTGGGCTCATCTTGGTTATAGACTTAAAGAGCATGAAACTAGTAGAGAACATGTCACAAATATGACTACATGGTATGACTTGCGCCTTATGTTGGAGAAGAATCAAACAATTGACAAAGTTGCTCAGCGAGAACTTGAGAAGGAAAAGGAACATTGGAGAAAAGTTTTGCTTAGAATCCTCTTGATTGTTAAATTTCTTGCAGAACACAATATAGCATTCCGCGGTAGTAATAGTAAGTTGTACCAAGACAGCAATGGAAATTTCTTAGGACTTGTTCAAATGTTGGCTGAATTTGACCCAGTTATAAAAGAGCATGTTGACCGCATCACGAATGATAAAATTCGTGATCATTATCTTGGTCCCTCCATACAGAATGAGTTAATCAACTTGCTCGCTGCTGCAATCAAGTTGAAAATCATTGAGAAGGTAAAAGAAGCAAAGTACTTCTCAGTTATAGTTGACTGTACTCCTGATGCAAGCCACCAAGAACAAATGTCTTTGATAATTAGGTATGTTGATGCATCTCGAGATTCTTTTTGCATTGAAGAATCATTCTTAGGTTTTTTGGATGTGAATGATACCACCGGGCAAGGATTGTTTGATGTTTTATAGAAGGAATTGAAGAGTCTTGACCTTGATGTGGACAATGTGAGAGGTCAGGGATATGATAATGGGTCGAATATGAAAGGAAAAAAATAAAGGAGTACAAAACAAAGTGTTGGAAATAAACCGAAGAGCCTTTTATTCAGCTTGTGGTTGCCATAGTCTGAATTTGGCACTATGTGATATGGCAAAGTCTTGTCGTAAAGCAACAGATTTTTTTGGAGTTATCCAGCGTATCTGTACAATATTTGCTAATTCTATTAAGAGATGGCAAATTCTCAAAGATAACATACCAGGATTGACTCTCAAGTCATTATCATCTACTCGTTGGGAGAGTCGTGTTGATAGTGTTCAGGCTATAAGGTTTCAGCTACCGGAAATAAGGGAGGCCTTACTACAAGTGGCTGAAAGTGATAAAGATTCTTCGACACAAAGTGAAGCTCAATCATTGGCGGAGAATGAACTTGGTGGCTCTGATTTTTTTAGTATCAATCATCATCTGGTATGAAATATTATCCGCTGTTAATTTGATTAGCAAAGAGTTACAGTCAAAGGATATGCTTATTGATATTGCAATTGAATCTTTAAAAGTCTTGCTTTCCTTTTTCAAAAAGTGTAGAGAAACCGGCTTTTCAAAAGCATTGGAAGTTGCCAAAAAATTGCAGTGGAGATGGATATTCATCCAGAGTTCCGCACCAAGCGTAAAATCAAAAGGAAAAAACAATTTGATGAGGGTGAAGATGATGCATCTATCGACTCACAATCTGCAGAGGAGTCATTTAGGGTCAATTATTTTATACGTGTTGTTGATCAAGCTATAACTTCACTTACCATTAGATTTGAACAATATATGAGGGGTATGAAAAGATATTTGGTTTCTTGTTTACTTCAGATAGTCTGCGATCACTAGATGACAAGAGTTTGATGGCTGCTTGTGTTAATCTTGAAGATGCACTTAAGAGTGGAGAACATACAGATATTGATGGACTTGAATTGTGTTGTGAGCTAATTTTCATCCAGGATTTACTTCATAAATCAATGGGTCCTCTTGACATTCTGAATTATTTGAAGAAGCGCTCCACAATCTATCCTAATGTTGTTATTGCATACAAAATTTTGTTGACCATTCCTGTAACGGTTGCATCTGCTGAAAGGAGTTTTTCTAAACTCAAGTTGTTGAAGTCCTACTTGCGTTCTACTATGACACAAGAAAGACTTAATGGATTGGCGACAATAGCACTTGAAAATGATGTCTTGGAGAAGATAAAGTACGAAGATATGATTGAAGATTTTATTTCAAGAAATACCAGACGGATGCTTCTTTTTGGTAGAACATGAGGTTACTGGTTAGTTTATTGCTTTCCTATCCCTTTACCTTTCTAGCTTTAATATTTGATATATGCCTAAATAAGGTATGGATAAACTGATTTGAAATTATATAATAAAGTGAAAGTATGCTTTGCGAATGTTAGTTCTTTTGTTATGTGAATTGATTAAAATTTGGGCCATATTTTGGTTTTCGCCCGGGGCCCCGAATTTCTGGAGACGGGCATGTGAGTCGCAGGAGCGACCCATGAGACGCGGGGAGTGG
>NC_041382.1:720642876-720658199 GCF_002162155.2 Triticum dicoccoides | reverse complement strand
TTACACAACTCTATCAAGAACGGAGGAAAAAAAAAGGTGTTTGTTGTGTGTGCACACATGACGTTTTCCTCTTGTTAAAACAAATATGCTTACAACCTTGGAAGTACGTACCACACAGACACAGGCCAACCTCCCTGATTGATGTCACTCACGCTTTGCACCTCTGGTGAAAGTGAAACAGAACTCCTACTCGGGTACATCCACAAGGCAAATCACTCAATCACCATCTAACCTAGGTGCAAAGCCAGAATACATATGCAGATGCATAAATAGTAAGGGTTAAAACTAACACCCGTTGCCCACCGCTGCACCGGGGGCCCTGTCTCCGGCAGGATCATCGCGTGGCCCCTGTCTTCATGCGACGGGCCCATGAGCGTCGACGCCGGTTCACCGGCCGCGGCCGCCGCGAGCAGCAGCAGCAGCAGCGAACCCCGCCACATGTCGTCTGTCGATCTTGTGCGGGCGCTTGCTCTCTCTGCCTTGTTCGGTTTTCACGGATACTGAAACAGAGTATTTTTTATGTCAGTTGAAGTAGCAAGATTCTTCGCAATTTGAAACCATTCATTGCAATTGAAAGGTGCAACATTGGCCTTCTATACATTCAGACAAAAAACAAATGCATCAGAACACTGTTGTTCTTTCAAGCAGAACCCTCATTTGACTTGTCGAACATCATTTGTACTACTGGAGATGTCACGTTTGACAGCAGTCTTCACTGCGACCATATAGTACACGATACTTAGCAGGGTTAAGATTGTTTTGCAGCAGCAGAAAATGGCACTAGGTAAGTATGGTAGTCGAACACAAAGCGATCAGATATGTTCGATGTATTTGTTCAGTTGGCAATCACGCGCGCGCGCACACACATATGTATACATATGTTAGTACTCCCTCCGTAAACTAATATAAGAGCGTTTAGAATACTAAAGTAGTGATCTAAATGCTCTTACATTAGTTTACAGAGGGAGTAACAGCTAGTGACCTTGTTACTATGTGCAATGGTGCTACTAACCTGACCTGTTACTATGTGCCGCACAATTAGCCATATAAACCCAAACTCTGGTACTCTGTATTCATGCTGAAAGCCTGAAACCGAAACATAGTGTTCTTGTGTGGGCTTGTTGGATCAAGAACTCCATCCTATCACATTATTGGACTGCAGAACAGATGCTACCTTCATATGTAGCTTAAATCTGAAGCAGTTAGCTGTATATGTCGCTCTCTCTGCAGCCTACTGCAAATTACATGGGTGCACTCCTGTCTTAAACTGAAAACACCTGCTAGAGTAAGCAAGAAAACATGAGCACCAGGCCTGAATCCTTTTCTCACCAGGAAAGGGGGTGTGGCGATGGATCTCCTGCGCGACGTGGATGATCCACCCCACCCGGCCGGCTGCGAGATCCGGCGGGTAGAGGGGACGCACGGCCACTGAACCGGTGCGAGGCGAGCGTCGGTGAGATTGGCATGGAGAGAACGGGGATGGTTTGGGAAGGAGATTTATAGGGGGTCGAGCGGAGAGTGGGAGACTCGGAATTCGGTGGTCTGGTCTCCATTGTCTGCAAGCAAGCCGTGACCGAGTGACGTCGCGTTCCGCCGCCCACTCTGGAACGGAGCGAGAGAGAAACAGGCGACATGGGAGAAGAGATGTCAACTATCGGTGTCGGCTTGCATTTCAGTTAGGGTAGGGAATAAGCTTTCAAGCACGCGTCGACGGACTCCTCCCTCTGGCGGCCGGGGATCGACGAGATTGGGTTTGCTATCCATATGACGCGGCCGCTCACATCCTTTCAGCACTTTCCTCCCACGCATTGGGATGTGTTCTGGAAGATAAGCTTGCTTGAAATTGAAGAGAAGCGGAAAAGAAAACGGAAGCTAGAAGACGTCAGAAGACTAGGGCCTTTTCAGTCCGTTCCGTTCCGTTGGCCTTGGTTCATGGATGGAGGCTGTCAAGCTTCAATTTAGTCATCTAGCCACACACAAAAAAGGTACTCACTTGCTCTCGTCTTCATCATAAACAAAGGAGACGCGCGCGCATGGACGGAGTAATACATTTTCTTGCGTCGCAGTCATGAGTGCAATTTTGTGTGTTTTATCGAAAAGGGTTTTCCCCCGCTTTTGTATACAAAGCAACCAACCGAGACAGCCAACGATTGATGCTGGGGCGGAAGCAGCACGGTCACGCCCAAAAGAAAAGAAAGAGAAAATACAAGAGAAACAAATGCCGACAACGGTGGATTGACAAAAAACGAAGAAGCCTCATGGACGCTGCATCCACTGAAAATCACCCACCCTCCGAAGCACCGGTACCAATCAACACCTCCAAAAAGAGACGCGACGATGACGACGTTGCTGCCAAGGGTTTCCCCCGGGTTTAACGCCGCTAGCATACGGGTTTAACTGAGCTGACCATCATAACCAAACAGTCTTCCTATTTTACACCTAGCTGGTTTCAGTTTTTCACATGAGCGGTGAATCCTTTTGGTGCCTTGTGAACGTGTAGCAACATGTCACGCATGTGGAGTAGGATGACATATTGTCAGTTATAACCGTAACTGATTTCTTTTTAGCAGAGTTATAACCGTAACTGATGAAAGTGAAAAATGGAACACCAACACGGTTGGGCCTGAAGCAAAGTACGTAGCTGGCAACCAAAGAAGGGGTTTCTACTGGCTGACGTGTGCGTGGGTAGTTAGGAGGACGAGATCCTCTAACGTAGCAGCAACTACTGCAGAGGGACGTCGATGTCTAGCGCCCGTAGATGCCTCATCCGATGGCATGCAGTTCAAAAAAAAAAAGAGGATCTCGTTCCGTTAGGAGTGGGGCCCGGATTGCAGTGTGAGTTGCTGCGGTGTGTTGGTCATAACAATTTGGAAATGGTAGTGCCTATCCCAGCAAGAAAACGCCCACAAAAATTAACGGTCCACCGAAAACTAGCTAGCAATAGCGATCCACCAGGAGAAGAGAAAATCACCACATCGAAGATCAGAGCAGCGAAGCGCGCTTATGCATCTATTTACATATATAGACAGTGCGATCTACTACAGATAGGACCCCTGCAAGCTTACAGGAGAACTATACAAAAACTATACAAAAATATGTCCCAAGAAAAAGAAAAAAAAAGGGATAGCATCACAGATTCAGATCCACTGAACTACTCCACGGGGCTACCGTCTAGCCGTGGTTTATGTGCAGAACCTAATTTAATCACGACCAAATCCACACGGCATAGTAGGCAAGGATGGCGTTCTTCAGCCGCCAAAGCATCATGAGGAAGAACTGCATCTGGGCGTAGCAGAGGGCCAAATTCAGAGCCATGCCCAAGAGCTGACCTGCTGAGTGGACCTTCTTGCCAGGAAAGGTGCAGAACATGGAGCCCCATGACCAGCTGAGGCCGCAGGAGACGGCGCAGGTGAGCAAGAACATGGCAGCGGTGTACCCTCCCGGCATCCGGCTTGCGCCGCCAAACCCGATGTGGAACTCGACGATCAATGGAATCGCCATCTTGCAACAGAAAATGACAGTAATGGTTCATGTCAGCAGTTTGCGATGGATATATGTTAACTGGACCAGCATAAGAGTTTGGACCTCTTGGTTAGTTATAGTTACCTGGCAAAACACCATTAGGACAACGCTGACGGTTAACGTTGCCGCGCGACCGTGGTGTTTTGTCGTGAAGGCGGATCCAAGAATGCCGCATGAGTTCACCAGAATTATCACCACCTTGCTGAAAACTGCAGCTTTGCTCCTGGAGCTTGTTGTCTGAATCAGCATTGGCAGGAGTGAAGTGGTAGTGTTCACTCTGTTCATCTGCAAAAATATCTGCAGAGTCACCAGTGCTCCAACATAAGTCAGATAATGTCCATTTTTTGCCACGATGCTCCCAAGTGCGCTGAAATCATAGTTCTTTTGTATGTTCCATCCCTTGAAGCTGATCACCTTTGGCGCCGCATGCGCCTTAAAAATGGCGGTGCTACAAATACAATGAAGCAGCAAACGGACGTAATCGTACTTGCTACCAAGCAAACTTGGAAGGACGGACTGCTGACTGCACGACTTGTTACTCTCAATGATCGAATCACCCTGAAGGTTAGTTTCAATGCCGCGGATGACTTGCCGGTTATTGTTATGACTCTGAATGGTAATGTAACTACAGAGCCTTGCCATCAGAACACCAATGCCGACAAACAAAGGCAGGGATCTACACTGCCAACAGGATCGCAACATCATGGTGGACTGAACAGGTGCACCCTGCCACATTGAGGAGTGAGAACCCTGATTTAGGTGAGATAAACAAAAAAATATACATGTAATGCTCATTTAAAGGAAAAGGAAACAAATGTTTGGATCTTGAAACTTTGCAACAATCGAAGGTTGCGTGCATCAATCGATGAAGAGGCCGGGGGTTCTTCCCCCGTTTCCCTTTTTTCTTAAAGGAGTGGTGAGGTTCTCATAGAACACTAAAGAAGTCTTGATGCATATTGAGCTACTAACCTGGGAATGGGAGACGGCGCCTTTTTGCAGTATCCATCTGTCCAGCAGAGCTCTGTAGCGGATGATAATGGTCAAAATTGCGCTTCCAGTAAGGAGGACAGAGCGTTTCAACAAGACAGGCAGGTGCCCCATTTTGGGAGCGATGTAGCAGCCCAGCCTCGCATTCTCTGTTGACATGTCAAATATATGTGCAAAATCGCTGTACAAGGAATGCATCTCCGGCTTCTCCATGGCGGCGTTAGGGATGAACGGCGGCCAATATGACTGCATGCTGACCACGCCTACTTTGGCTATTTGTATTTCCAAATATACAAACTGTTGGACCTGCCTTTTGAAAAAAAAAGGCAAACAAATTCAGATAAATGATATATATAAATCCTTTAATTTAACTAATTTAAGTTAACAAACTAGAAACTACTACTACGTCTGTTCATTAATATAAGACGTTTTGGCAATTCAAATCGACGTCTTATATATTACTCCCTCCGTCTCGTAATATAAGACCGTTTTTTACACTAGTATAGAGTCAAAAACGCTCTTATATTATGGGACGGAGGGAGTAATGAACAGAGGGAAAAGGGTGTACTATAGTACTGGTCCAGATGAAGTGAATTTCTAATTTGATCCCTAATAAAATGCCACTGGGGTGTTTTTGTCCCCAAAAAGGGAAGGAAAAACTAGTGGCTGAGCTGCATCGACGAGTACAACGCTTGTCTCCTAAACATCGATGCGGAGTCATAAGAACCACATGCACATGCTTCTTTTTGTTTTTGCGGGGTACACATGCACATGGTTGCAGTCCAGAGTCCGAACAACTCTTTCTTCTAGGACCACCCTCGCGATCTGGAGACGAGCTTGCGTTCGCGAAAGCGATGTATCTCTCCGTTCAACAATTGTGCGCGAGGCGAAAACGACGTGCGGAGAAAATGCGTATTGACCGCCTATCCTACTCCTATCCCCACAGATCGACATGAGTCAGCGACTAGTTTTCAGAAACTGAAAAACATGTGCACCATCATGATATATACTACTCCCTCCGTTCCTAAATATTTGTCTTTCTAGACATTTCAAATGAATACTACATACGGATGTATGTAGACATATTTTAGAGTGTAGATTCACTCATTTTGCTCCGTATGTAGTCAATTGTTGAAATGCCTAGAAAGACAAGTATTTAGGAACGGAGGGAGTACTATATCAAGTAACAATATTAAGTATTGCGACTCATATTTCATGATTTTTACAAGGGTTATTCGTTTGTTTTTTCTAACACGAATTTCTGTAGTGAAAGAAATAATTTGTGGCACGAGCTCCTTCGAGATTGCTACAAAGGCAGGGATATCTATCAGCATATGGAACCGCAAAAAGACTAGTACGCCGCACTTGCATTCAAGACCATGACATCACGGACAAAGCCAGGAAAAAGATAAAGGCGAAGAGAGAAAAAAATACATTCTTCTCACCTGCTGCAGCGGGAGTGTTCCAGAGGCTACCGCCACCTACAAGCAACAGCGGCGAAGCAGCCCGCCCACTCGCGTCCCTGTCGCCACCCCCAACGCACGGACGCGGGCGCGGAAGACGGCCCCTCACGCCGGCGGCGAGCTTCCCCTCTGGTCCGGAGGGCGGCGAGCTCCGCAGCAAGAAACTGCGAGCTCGACCGGCAAAAGCGAGGCAGAGGACAGCTATCAGCAGGAGCGGAGCGGGGGCACATATGTATAGCAGCCGCAGCCGCGGGCGCGTCGCTGTAGGTAGTGCGGAACGAGGAGGAAAGAAATAATCACCTGCGCCGCGCGTCCCTCTCGCCGGACCTCGGGGGCGGAGCCGGAGATGATCGCGAGAACAAGGGGGGTGGAGAATGGGCGGAGGCGGGGAGGGGGGCGGAGGTGGACAGCGAGCGAGAGAGACCGGGGAGGGAGCAGCGTGGTTATCTCGCCCGCACCAGATGGCTCTGCAGCTGGTCACTGGGAGGGGTTGGAGTGCGCTGGTTTTCCTCCCTAGTGGGGTGGGGGCATCGGGTACTCTGCTGACCGCTGGCGTGATGTGGGGCGGGGGCGGGCAGATCTCGATGGGGGCGCCTCCCGGAAAGCGAGCGTGCCGGCTGGAGGCCACGGCGCCTGTGGAACGGACTTCTGTTGGCAGCGGGGGTACGTGTGGGTTTGCATGGGTGCGTGGCAGCGGTGAGAGGGGAACCGGATCCTCTGCCGTGCCGCTGGGCACGGCACAGGTACCGTGCCTTCTTACGACGACCCAGCGACGCACTGATATGGACTAGAAAAATAACAAAGCCCATTCACCCAGTCATCCAGCCCGATCTACCAAGCCGTTCTGGCGCCAAAATACGCCGCTCCATCGTCTTCTGGCGCCAAAACACAGAACAGAGCACCCTGAGCGCGCTAAGGCGGCCGATGCGGCGGAGCTTGCACTCCTCCCTCACGAAGCGTCGCGAGCACGTGCCGGCAGGTCAGTCGGAACGATTTGGTGATTCTTCCTTTGGGGCCGTCACATACCCTTGATTGATCGACCTCTTCTCTGAGCGCTCCGCCGGCCAGGCTGTGCTCCTACTTCGTCGTTCATACCAGCCAAGGAATTCCACCAGCCAAACCCTCCACACACTGTGAAAAGGTAATCCAAAAATCAGGTTGACCACATGCATAGATCATACTGTTAGTAACTAGATCCACTTCTCATTGATTCTCAGTGTTATATGTATTTCTTTTTGTAGCCTGCAATATTTGTTGGCCTCTGCCATTCTTCATTGCTCATCAGATGGAAAACCAGACCAGTACAAATTCAAACAAAATTGGTGAAGAGGACAATGAAGGAGCGAATAAGTAAGTCAAATCTGACAAGTACTATATTCAGTCTCCTCTGTTTAGAGTTCACACCAATTTCTGAATGGAAATATGGCAAAGGGCAGTACAGTATATGTATGTTGTGAACACTATGCTTTTGATGCAACTCAACTAGCAATCAAACATTTGAACATAAATTGCTCTTGACCTGCTCTTTTGTTTTTTGCGGGACAAGTGGCATACCTAGCTGGGCACCACAGATTGGTATGAGATTTAGCACTTTGGAAGAGGCCTGGAACTTTTGGGAGTATTACGGAGGTCGAATTGGGTTTGGTGTCAGGAAGAGGTATGCAAATCCAAGTAAGTTTGACGGTATAATCACATCAGTCAGATTCGTGTGTCGCAAAGAGGGACATAAGAAATCAGACAAAAGAGATCACCTGAGTAAGCAACCTCGAGCTGAAATTAGGACCGATTGCCTAGTTCACATTGGCCTTACCATAGACCGAGAAGTGGGGAATTATGTAGTTTTTGATCTTGTTCTCGAGCACAATCACAAGCTGCAATTGCAGGAAACATGTCATCTTTTGCCATCACAGCGGAAGATTTCTGAAATTCAAGCTTTTGATATTGAAAATGCCGATGAGTCCGGTATTGGGCCAAAAGCCGCACATGAGCTAGCTAGTCGACAAGTTGGTGGATCTTTGAATCTTACATACACTCCTCGCGATCACAAAAATTATTTGCGTAGTAAGCGGCAAAGGGGGCTAATTTATGGTGAAGCAGGGAGTATGTTGAAATATTTTCGGGATAGAACCATTGAGAATCAATCATTTGAGTATGCCATACAACTGGACTGCGAAGAACAAATTGCAAATATTTTTTGGGCTGATGCTAAAATGATCATTGACTATGCTCATTTTGGTGATGTTGTCACTTTTGATACAACCTTCGGAACAAACAAGGAGTATAGACCATTTGGGGTATTCCTTGGATTCAATCATTTCCGAGAAACCGTTGTTTTTGGTGCTTGTCTTCTATATGATGAAACTTTTGATTCTTTCCTGTGGTTATTTGATACTTTTTTGTCAACACACAACAAGAAGCAACCTAGGACAATATACACGGATCAAGACACTGCAATGGGAAATGCAATCAAGGATGTATTTACAGAAGCAAGGCATGGACTATGCACTTTTCACATAATGCAAAATGCCATCAAACATTTGTCTGCTCATTGCACTAAAGAATCAAATCTTATTAAGGATTTTAGCGCTTGTGTGTTCGGGTATGAGGACAAGGAAACATTTGTGGAGGCTTTCTACACCCTGAGAACTAAGGTAGAGAAGCAAACTTGGTTTGATAGCATCTATAAAGTAAGAGAAAAGTGGGCTGAATGTTATATGAGGGATGCTTTCACCTTAGGGATGCGAAGCACGCAACTAAGCGAGAACCTAAACAATGACTTGAAACTCCACCTGAAATCGGACCTTGACCTTGTTCGTTTTTTCAAGCATTTTGAAAGGGTTGTGAAAGGGAAACGAGACAACGAGTTGAATTCGGAGTATGAGTCCAGAGAGAAACTACCTAGAATCAAAATAACTACACCGATGTTAGTCCAAGCAAGTGAGGTATACACTCCTGGCATATTTGAAAGTTTTCAAACAGAGTATGTTAGATCTATAGCAGCCTGCAGTAAAGTACTGGATGGGGATTATGTATTTGCAGTGGCAGTTGGTAGCCTTCGCGGAGATCCAATATTTGAAGATGAGCGCACGGTTGTTGGTAATCCGTTGGAATAAACAGCCACATGTAGTTGTGGGCAATTTAAGAGAATTGGACTACTATGCGCCCATGCTCTAAGAGTTCTTGATTTGATGAACATTAAGTTGCTGCCACCAAATTATATTTTAAAGCGTTGGACTCTAGGTGCACGGTGTGGAACTATCCAAGATAGAAGTGGAAGGAATGTTGTTGAGAATCCAATGATGGATGCCATTCTTAGCTGTAAATTTCTCACACACAAATTTGTCAACTTAGCCACTCAAGCACTAAGCTCCCAGCCATGTCGTATTTTACTTGACAATGCACTTGATATCCTCACTAAGGAAGTTGAAGAGCAATTGAAAAAGGAACGTGAAGGTCACCTTGTCGAGGAATGTGATAACCAAGTGGTACCTCAAGAATCAAATCAAGATTTAAGTGATGCACGCCTAAAGAAAAAATCTCCACAGAAAAAAGGTTCGAAGCGAAAGTCAACTTGGATCGATAGGCAACACAAGAAATGGAAGACAAGGCTATCTGAAGATAAAGAGACAAAAGAATTACCTACGGCATGTTATTTATATCCTGAAAAATAATTACTTTGTTGACCTTTCAAATATAGTATGTTTGTATGATTGAATCTCTATGTTCATTTTGTTTCCAGCAACCAGAGAATGAGATTCAGCAACAAATGAAAGGGCGGAAAAGACCAACCAAAGCTAAGAAGACACAAGTATTTCCTACAATATGTCTTCCGTATGCAAAGATATTTACTTTCTTATCCATTCAAGTATAGTCTTTTACTTTGTTCTCCTTTTACATGTAGCAGCAAGAGAATGGAATCAAGAAAACCAACAAAGGAAGGAAAAAGGCTACGAAGACCACCAGTGCACATGACTTGCCTATGGGTTCCCGGCAACACAAAGATGAGACCCATTCATTGACAGAAAAAGATACTGGGAGCATTGAGAATGATTTTCATGGTTATGGATGTATTAAGAGTTACACTGAATTATTGATGGTATGCTTCATCCCATTTACCATTGTGCTTAACTTACCGTTTCAGCAAAATCGATGTTTTTTCTAACATGAGCAATCCTTTAATGATGCAGGGTTCTAGTGTCGAACAACTGTACGTAAATGACATGTTTCTATCATATCCCTTTTGTCATCAGTAGACTTGAAGATCCATTTTATCACAGGAGGAATTGAAGAGTGATGAATGCTAAAGATTGGATGGATGCTGCTGGTCATGCTGCTGGTCATGCATTCATTTTATCACATCTTATAGTGTTGGTCATGTACTAATTAGTTAAATCTGCCCTAGGGAAAACATGTGGAAATTCTAGTATTTTAACTTTTGTACTGCTCTTGAATTTGTCAATGCGAGACCAGCAGTTGATTAAGACTATTAAATGGAATTCACTTGGTTGTAACCTGCGCAGGTTGATTCTTCAGTTTCGTAGCAGGTTCAGTTTAGAAGAGTGTGATTCTTCAGTTTTGCAGCAGCTTTTTTCTTCAGTTTTGCGGCAGCTGTGAACGACTGATTGCATTAGGCAACGGCTGGGTAGATGGGCTTTCTTGACCCATGTCAATGCGTTCGCGTTATTTTTCTGGCCCATATCAGTGCGTCGCTGGGGTCGTCGTAAGAAGGCACGGTACCTGTGCCGTGCCCAGCGGCACGGCAGAGGATCCGGTTCCGGTGAGAGGAGGGGCGGGGGAGATGCGTCCGGGCAATGGCAATGGCGACCGTCCGTCCGGGGCTTTGGGAGTTGGGCACTTGGCATGCGCGATGGGCGTGAGGCTTGCCAGAGCCGTGGAGGGGTCAATCATGGCTTTTTTTAGCATCAGTACAGACATAACCCTTCATATACACGCGCATACATTCACCCCTATGAACGCACACCCGCACACCCTATCCCTATGAGCATCTCCCACTGAAAGCGTATCGTCGGAATTCGTGAAATAAATTCAGGATAAATGTGAGCACCAGGATTTGAACCCCGATGGATTTGGAATACCACTGTCCACCTAACCATCTCAATCAGAGATTGGTTCGCGGGGTCAATCATGGCTGGACTGGATTTTATGGGTATTGTATTTCGTGGTGGTTGGTTATATTTTTATTGTACAGTGCAAACTATTCCTAGTACAACCAATGATTATTTGCCGTCTAAATATTAGATATGTGTATCGATGTGCAAGCTAAAGCCACCCATTTGATTATTCTTTCATGTATACGCCAAAAGCATACCTTTTTATTATTGATAGAAGAAAAAAGAGTACGGAGGATACAACGCTTGACACAAATATGAATGTGAAGAGGCATGATGTCCGAAGCAGAGAGAAAAGGAATGCTCCGCCCAAACAAATGATACAACATGACTAAACCCACTAAGCCCCAAACAAAAGAGGCAACCGAAACCAACAACATGTTCAACATCACCAAGGTCATCCGCGGGAACACCGCGAGCGAGCAAGATGGCGCCTCATGTAGGAGAACGACAATGTGACATCATCTCCATCTGATCCGAAGAACTAAGCCTAGGGTTTCCCTTGAGCTTAAAGAGGGGCGAAAATAAAGACCATGTCAGTGCCACCAAAAAGGGAAAGGACGCGTGCGAGTGTCGCTGCTACCAACATCGGCAATCCAAGCAGGGATTTTTCTTGGCCTGAGTATGAGAAAACTCATAGCCACCAAAACGGGAACCAGCTATGAGGAAGTAAAGTTGTTGATCGGAACCGCCACTGCAGGAGAGGGTGGGGCTACATCTGCTACCGGAAGGTGGCATCGGGTGCCGCCGTACATACAAGCATTCGATCTGGTGCAAGGTGAGGCATGGAGGAGGACATCGTTCGGGAGGAGGCAAGTCATGGAGAGTCGGAGCAGGGGAAGCGCCGGCGACAGGTGACACCGGCGACCAAGGAGCTAGAGAGGACGTAGCTCCGAGCCACCGGGGCCAGAGCCGCCAGGATGCTAGCCAGGCGATGACGCTGGAAAGGATGTAGCTATCGAATCGTTGGGACTAGAGCCGCATCGGTATAGATGTCGGCAAACCATGGACGCTGGAGGATTTTTCGAATACATGGCCAACATTTTTTCTATACACATTTGTTGATCAAATGCCTGCTTAATATATTTTTAATAAATGCTCAATATTTTTTCAATGCACAATTACCATTTTTAAAATGTTTGATTAAATTTTTTAAAATACTTGTTTAACATTTCTTAAATTCTTGATTAACATTTTTTAAATGCGTAATCAATTATTTTCACACACAATGTATATTTTATGTATACATTTTTCATATACATCAAAAACATTTTCTCTATACACATATTACATTTTTCAAACGCTTGGTTAACATTTTTTCAAATGTTGTATGTAATGTATTTTTATAATATATTTATTTAGAATATTTTAAAGTTTAAAAAAATGAAAATGAAAATAAAAATGTAAAGGACGCGGAAAAGCAAGGCTGTGGTCTCCCGAGCCGGCCCATATTGCCCTGCCCTTCACGCGAGGCTTCCCTGATATAGGGGCTCCCTGCATGCACATGCACGAGATCTCGAAATCATTAATTAAGAAGTACTCGTTGCAAAGATCACTCGCCATTTGTCGTAACCTGGGAATTTCCTTTTTTTCGTAGATCTGTTTATTCAAAATGTTTTATCTCTTAAATCATGCGTCCAAATCTCGAACCGCTTTCACCGTTGGATTTCCCGCGTCGAGATCTTCAAAACTAGATTCTATGTTGATACGTTTTGACAAACTTTTTTTTCATGAAAAAAATCGGACGAAAAAACCGACCAGGAACACGAGGTTTTTTCCCTTTCAGAAAGAGGCACGCCAGTGCCTCTCACGAAATCACAAACCGTGCCTCTCGCAGAAGAAAAAATATGGCTCTCGCGGAAGGAAAAAGAAGAAGAGAAAACGTATTTTTTTTTTCATTTCCGAGAAGGCACGGCCGTGACTCTCGTGAAAGCACAACCGTGGCTCTTGCGAAAGCAAAACCGTGACTCTCGTGAAAGAAAAAAAACATAAACACGTTTTTTCCTTTCCGAGAGGCACGGCCTGACTCTCGCGAAAGCACAACCATGCTTTTCGCGGAAGCAAAACCATGACTCTCGCGAAAGAGAAAAAAAAACAGAAAACACATTTTTTTTCGTTTCCGAGAGGCATGGCTGTGACTCTCATGAAAGAAAAAAAAAGAGAATACATTTTTTTCATTTTCGAGAGGCACGGCCATGACTCTCGTGAAAGCAAAACTGTGCCTCTCGCGGAAGCAAAACCGTGACTTTCGTGAAAGCAAAACTGTGCCTCTCGCGGAAGCAAAACCGTGACTCTCATGAAGGAAAAAGGAAAAAGAAAAACACGTTCTTTCGCGTAAAATAATTTTTTTCAATTTTTTTTGATTGCAAAGCTAAGGAAGACCGGTGGAAAATCAAAACGTCGAAAAAACCCAAAAAAAACCGTTTAAAAAGCCGAAAACACATGTGAAAAAATAAAAAATAAAATCGGAAGGAGCGCCAAGAGCACGACACGTGGCGAATGGCTGAGATCGTGCCAAGTGGCACTGATCGTTGCGAAGCTCCCGAAGGAGCGCTCGTTAACTAGTTGCTCTCATGAGATCTCCTCTTCAACGACTTACGCGCCGGTTCTTACCGGGCCTCGCAGCAGCCTCGCGTGGGCCGGCCCAAACTAGCACGTTTCGTAGTTGCGTGTTTCGTTCGTTCTTTTTTTGTGGTGTTTGTTCCTTCCTTCACAAAACTGAAAAACTAAATGGATCTGAGATTTATGAATTTGAAAGCAGATCGTGAATTTCAAAAGTTCATCAATTTTGACACAAATTTCATGATATTTGAAAAAAGTTCATTAGACTTGAAAAAAAGTTCACTGGATTATAAAAAAGTTCATCAAATTTGAAAAGGTTCACCGGATTTGAGAAAAATGTTCATCGGATTTGCAAAAAGTTCATCTGATTTGGAAAAGGGTCACTAAATTTGAAAAAAAAGTTCATCAAATTTTCAGAAAAGTTTACCTATTTGAGAAAAAAATTCATCGAATTTTCAGAAAAGTTTACCGAATTTGAAACAAAAAGTTCATAAAATTTGAAAAACATTTGTTGAATTTGAAAAAAAAATCATCAAGTTAGAAAAAAATTGAAAATTTTTGAAAAAAAAGGTCATTGAGTTTGAAAAAAATTCTTTGAATTTGACAAAACAATATCTATTTCTGCAGAAAAAAATCATGAAGAAAAAAGGTTTCTTGAACTTGGAAAAAGAAAGAAAAGGGGAAAAAAAAAGAAGACAAACACACGAAAGAACAAAAGGAGAAAAACATCTATATCTATACCAATATAAAAAGACCCAAAGGGGCAGATCGGATTAATCTCGGCTATCAAATCATGTCAATCCAACGACCTAGACTGCTTCAATATCAAACGCTCAACACGTTTAATGTATAATTAATTTCATGCCAAATATAGTGCTAATCACATAATAACACGTAAATAATATCCTATTTAATATCCGCATACACTTAATATATTTCCAAATTAACATACATTGCACGTACACATTGACTAGTGTAAGTAAACACAACAACTAAAGAGAAGAAAAATAAAAACGGGCGGCCCAAACGCGATGAGTGGGTTTGCACTAAAGGCGCCGAATAGGATTTGGATGCACGCTCTGCCGCAAGCCTGCATCAAAGCAGTTGCACGTTGTTTTTGAGAGGATAGATGCGGCTAATGATTGTACCAGCATATAATTTAAATTAAATGCCTCAAAAAAATTAAAATTAAAATACACATAGTTTTCAAATGAAATGTATAAATTATTGGGGAACGTAGTAATTTCAAAAAAAAAATCCTACGCACACGCAAGATCATGGTAATGCATAGCAACGAGAGGGGAGAGTGTTGTCCATGTACCTTTGTAGACCGAAAGCGGGATCGTTAGCACAACGCGGTTGATGTAGTCGTACGTCTTCACGATCCGACCGATCAAGTACCGAACGTACGGCACCTCCGAGTTCAGCACACGTTCAGCCCGATGACGTCCCTCGAACTCCGATCCAGCTGAGTGTTGAGAGAGAGTTTCGTCAGCACGACGACGTGGTGACGATGTTGATGTTCTACCGACGCAGGGCTTCACCTAAGCACCGCTACATTATTATCGAGGTGGACTATGATGGAGAGGGGCACCGCACACGGCTAAGAGATCAATGATCAATTGTTGTGCCTCTAGGGTGCCCCCTGCCCCCGTATATA